>NC_090654.1:43994287-44107144 GCF_040937935.1 Hyperolius riggenbachi
CAGCGTTAGTTCACGTGATAAGTGAAGGTTTCTGCGCGCACGTGAGAGCTTTTCTGACCATCAGAGCTTTCTGAGCGTTTTTTTTTTTTAAATCGCTCCCATTGACTAGCATTAAAATCACAGTAAAATCATGGTAAAATTGCGATCACTGCAATTTTACCACAATTTTAATGTAGGTCAATAGGAGCTTTTTTTAAAAAATGCTCAGAGAGGGCTGGTGCACCCCAGAGCGGTTCTGAAGCGTTTTTTAAAACACTTGCAGGGGGAAAACCGCTTGGCTAATGAAAGTGAATGGGCTGGTGCACACCAGAGCGGTTCATTTTTTCCACAAACGCAAACTCCGGGGCTGCAGAATTTTTGCGAATTTCTGAGGCATTTCTGCCTCAATGTTAAAGTATAGGAAAGTGGAAAACCGCTCTGAAAAAACGCTAGATCAGAGAGGTTTTCCAGGCGTTTTTGTTACAGAAGCTGTTCAGTAACAGCTTTACTGTAACAATATATGAACTCTGCTACTCCAAAAAACGCTAGGCATGTTTGATATTGTTACAGTAAAGCTGTTACTGAACATCTTCTGTAACAAAAACGCCTGCAAAACCGCTCTGAACTGCTGTTTTTCAGAGCGGTTTGCAGTTTTCCTATACTTTACATTGGAGGCAGAAGCGCCGCCGCAATCCAAAATCTGCAGCAGCCCGGGAGTATGCGTTTCTGTAAAACGCCTCCCGCTCTGGTGTGCACCACCCCATTGAAATACATTACCCTAGCGTTTCCACATCCGCAATCGGATCTGAAAACGCTGCCGAACCGCTCTGGTGTGCACTAGGCCTTAGTGTGTCTACAGCCTTACAATATCACTTTATGAATTATTTAGTGTTTGCCCATTGTAAACTCTTTCCTCACCGATTTATACTCTTATGCCTGATACACACCATGCAATTTCCCGTGGGACTGACGGGTGGAATCGTTAATTTCCGACAGGTCCAATCAGGTGATTCTGGACAGCGTTTTCTAAGATACAATTGCTTATCTTATCAGTTTATGTTCACCTCGGATTCACTTTAATGGATCAGATACTAATGGTGTCCAAGTGTTAATAGAAATGATCAATTTTTATTGAATTGCCAGGAAATGGAAGGTTTCTATTCTTCTTGTGTATCCTACTCAATGGGAATTTTAACCTAGGATCAAAAATGAGCGCATCAATTCACATGGACTATGATGGTATTGTCTAGAGCAGGCATGGGCAAACTTGGCCCTCTCGCTGTTAAGGAACTAGAAGTCCCACAATGCATTGCAGGAGTCTTATAGCCACAGTCATGACTCATAAAAGCAAATGCATTGTGGGACTTGTAGTTCCTTAACAGCTGGAGGGCCAAGTTTGTCCATGCTTGGTCTAGAGTTAATCATCGGGGAAGCCATAAATGGCCAGTTTCAATCTAAAAAATGGAACAAAAAAAGAAAAAGTGCTGTGTGGGCACTTGTAGGAGTACAAGATTGACAGTAAAATTCCACCTTGTTACAAAAATTGCTATGAGCTGTAAGGGCTGGGAGCCACTAGAGCGATTGTGGAACCCCAAACAATCGCTGGCGAGTTTAAAAATACTTTAGTAATAAAAGTGAATGGTGTTGAACCCACTAGAGTGATTGTGATTAGAGCTTATTAGAGCAATTGCTGGACATGCAGCATTTTGTGAGCATTTGCGCTCTAATGTATTGTATTGGAACACGGAAATTGCTTCTAAAATCGCTTACAAAGCTAACGATTGTGATAGCATTTGTGACTTGAAGCGGGTCCCAGCCCTGTCAGTGGTGCAAAAGCGATTTTATAACTCAGGGTTATTTTCATTTCAGTTTGTGCTGTGCATGACTTAAAGGGAACCTGAAGTTAGAGGGATCTGGAGGCCACCATATTTATTTCCTTTCAAGCCCCTTGCACACTCTTGCATTACGTCGTCACATTGCGGTACTCTCCTCCGCATCGCAGTGGCCATTAGTCTCTATGAGATTGGCCACAGTGCCAGCAGTGCGACACAATGCAACAAAAGTGCTTTGGATGACGCAGAGGCAATTCTGTAGTGCATTGCCGAGCGATATAGCTTGGCACATGATTGCATTAGGGTCAACGGCACCGCAAACCATCAATTTGTGGTTACCACATGCCTTGATAAAGGGAGACCCTGTGTGGCCCCCGAAACGATTGTTGGTGTATGGCACAAGAAATAGTATGTGCGTTGGAGATTGGTGTGCTGACGATCTTTGCTACTTGGATTGAATTGATGTGACATTGCCCAGGTCACTTCGTCAAACACCCATATATGAACAGATGGTGTGCCGACTTCCCTTGTGAACTATACATGTGTGCAATTAGCCTGAAACAATATCAGTTGCTTGCCTGATAACCCTAGAGTAGCATTACTTGCACTAATTAGAAAACCAGGGATGTGGATTTGGAGTCGAGGAGTCGGAGTCAGAGCAATTTTGGGTACCTGGAGTCGGAGTTTCATAAAACTGAGGAGTTAGAATCGGATGGTTTATGTACCAACTCCACAGCCCTGGTAAGTATTAGACTAAGTAGTCGGAGCAATTTTGGGTACCTGCTGGAGTCAGTGGTTTCATAAACTGAAGAATCGGAGTTGGAGTCGGATGATTTTTGTAGGCTCCACAGCCCTGCAGAAAACCGACACATCCAATGCTCACTGTGCTAGCAGGTAGACTGCTCTATGCATGTTGCCATCTCTGCAGATAAAAAGCAAGGTAACAAATCTGAAAAACTGCTAAATTATTTCAAATGAATAGCTCTAAACCATACATGTCAAACTCTAGCCCATGGTCCAGATTTGGCCCACACAGCCATCAAATCTAGCCCACTAGTTGTGCATTATCTTCAGCCCACTCTAGACCACCAGGGAAGCTATATTGAAGGTGAAGCCCTAGATTACCAGGTAAACTATATGGGAGTGTGAGGGGGTAAACAATAGACACCAGGGAACTGTATAGGGGAGGGGTCACTAGACACCAGGGAACTATTTAGGAGTGGGAGAGGGAACACTGGGGTGGGGAGGGGACCACTAGACACTAGGGAACTGTACAAGGGAATGAGTGGGGCCATTAGACACCATAGAACTGTATAGGGGAAGGAGTGTGGACATTAGACACCAGGGAACTGTATGGGGGAAGCAGGAAGGCTACAAGACACCAGGGAACTATATAGCAGAGGGAGTTGGGCACTAGACATTAAGGATGGCCCGCAAATGGTCCCAGTGTTCAATTTCGGCCCACTTCGTATTTGAGTTTGACAACCCTGCTCTAAACTAAAGGGAGTTGTTTTTTAATTTTTTAAATCAACAAAAGTGGAATATCACGTAGCACAACAATAAACTAAAAATAACGTACTCTGCTGTTTTTTTTTAAGCCTTTGACCATAACTTATTTACAGAAATATGCACATTAAAATGTATTATTATTCTTTTTGTTCAACAATCATCACCACATCAAATGATCCAGGCTGACAAAAATAAATAACTAAATGTATAAGGTTCAAAGAAATGAAAACTGCCTACAACACATACTAAAGAGGCGAGATGTCTGTGAGGAGTCTTGTAATTGACGTGGCCAAGTTAACAAACTCATCTCTGCTGAACTTCCTCCTCATGGTACAGTCAAGCCGGGTTCACGTTATAGCACAATCGCATCATATGTGTAAACAACCTGGTAAGCACATCCACTCAGGACATGAGCAGGTGCGCTGCCAATGTTCACACTGGCTGCTGCGTTCCGACTTTTCTCAGTACTTCCGGTGCTTTTCTTGCCAGCCCTTGTTCAACGCTTGCCCAGAGACCATGGGGCTTTTTATTTTGTAAAACAAAAACCATGTGAATCCTACCTAGCAGCAGGAAGGATTATCATTGGTCCCCATGAACCAATGAGAATTTTCTCAGTTGCAGGAGAATTCCCATTGGTTCTTTTGATATATTTCCCATTGCCATATTTTTTTTTAATAACATGATGAATCCATATTTGCAGATAGCCATCAGGTTACGTTTCCACTACATGCTTGCGTTTTGCATGTGAGAATTCACATGCGGATGTACACACAGATAGGCCCAGTGCATACCAAAAACCTCTAGCAGATCTGCAAAATGCTAGAGGTTTTTAAAGCAGATTTCAGAGCAATTCTAGGCATGTTTAGAGAGGTTTTCTAAACATGCCTAGCGGTTTTGGGTGCGTTTTTGTGTAGCAGATTTCATATATTGTTACAGTAAAGCTGTTACTGAACAGCTTCTGTAACAAAAACGCCTGGAAAACCACTCTGATCTAGCGTTTCTCAGAGCGGTTTTCCACTTTCCTATACTTTAACATTGAGGCAGAAACGCCTCAGAAATCTAAAAAATGCTGCAGCCCCCGAGTTTGCGTTTGTGGAAAAAACGAACCGCTCTGGTGTGCACCATCCCATTGAAATACATTACCCAAGCAGTTTTCAAACCGCTAGCGTTTTAAAAAATGCTCCTGAACCGCTCTGTTGTGCACCAGCCGAAAGAAAGAAAGATGTGCAAATTTGGGAAGCAGGTAGCATATTGGCCAATTTCCTCCTCCATTGCTTTCTGTGTAAAACGTATGCAAATCAACACAATTCGCATACAAAGCCCTATGCAATTTGGATGTGAATGGGTGCATGATGCGTAAAAATGCAGCAGACTGTCCGATTTCGCACATGGCATATCAGTAAGGACACCCCCCCACCCAGAAAACAAAATGTTCCTGGTGCTCAGTTCCCTTTAATAACATGTCTATGCAGAATTGGTTGATTACTCTTCTGCCTGATGACCAACTCCGCTCTGGCTTTCGCAGCAACCACTCCACAGAATCAGTCCTAGCCAAAATAACCTATAATTTTCTAATAGCTAAATTCCTAAATCATTACTTCACAGTTATCCTTTTTGATCTGTTCCCCTAATCCGACACTGTTGGCCGCACTGTGCTCCTCCACACAATCTTATCTTTAGATGTAAAGGGGCTTGCTCTGCTGGATTTATTCCGGTCGCCCCCGAAGTCTTTCTCTGTCTCTGTAGTGAAAGTAATGTGCCCAGTGTACATTACCTGGGGCTTCTTCCAACCCCTGCAGTCCTTCTGGCCCCATGCCATTGTTCTGCTCTGTTCCGTTCAGCAACTGTCCCGTGTTTGCATGGCCCTGTGCGCCTACTTGATCACACTCCCTCCGTTGAAAGCGTTCTGCCCTTGCACAGTTCGTTAAAATTGCAACTGCGCATGCGGAAAACGGGAGCGTGATCGGCGAGGCGTACAGCCAGGGCTGGACATGCACAGTAGCCCAGGGTTGGCTCTTTTGGCCAGCTTTCGCAAGGGCACAGGTGCTGAATGGAACAGTGCGCAACAATGGCAAGGGACCTGAACGACTACAGGGGGCTGAAAAAAGCCCCAAGTACCGCAAGTTAAATTGCCACCATAATTTCACTTTAGGTCGGGGCGGAACTAGACTTAATAGGGGTCCCCCCCCCTGCAAAAATGGCATGGGGCCCCCTTGGTTCCCGAACCCCATGAGAGAAATGATCGGGAGCTGGCAAAAGGCAGCAGGGAGTCTTCTGCTGTGTGAAGCAGTGTCTATAAGCAGGAAACAATTACAGACGCTCCCACTACCTGCTACTATGCATGACAGGAGGAGGTGAAGGGGACTTTTTTGATTGAATGAGAGGTTCTTTTGTTAATTGGCTGCACTTGCAGTTAGGGAGAGGGAGGAGGGGCCCCAAAGCCTATAGGGGCCCCCCTACAATGGCAGGGGTGATTGTTACGCCAATGCCTTAGGTACCCTTTAACAACTAGTGCCGTGAATTTTGCGGCAGCCCCAGGAGCGCTCCACGCCGATCGGCGTGAACGGCTTCCTCTACAGCAGCGCTGTACTGGGGAAAGCCGTGTGACACCCCCTGGGACACAGGAGAGCAATCACCTCTCATAGGCTGAAGCCTATGACAGCCGATCGCAGTGAGTGGCTGGCTGGGTGGAGGGAGGGAGTTACAAAAAAAAAAAAAAAGAGCAAATGTATTAAAAAATAAATACAATACCTTCTCTTGTTCTCTTTTATGTTAAGTTGTCTTTTATGTTAGATTTATCATTTGACATAAGCAATATATGGATAATAAGTAAGATATACCATATAAAGTGTGGACTTTGCTTAGGGCTCTTTCACATCAGAGCTTGCGTTGGAGAACGCTCAAAGCATACGTTTTGTTGTATGCTTTTTACTGCGTTTTGATATGCGTTGCACTGCAGTGAGTGTGCGTTTTTAATCCGTTTTCAATGCATTACTGCACATAGAAAAACGCAGGTAATTTTTTTTTCTTTTAGTTGTCAACTTTCTACATTGTTCCTCTGTTGCATTCTGGGACTGATTGCCTGCGTTAACGGATTAAAAACGCGCATAGTGTGCGTTTTACATTGACTAACATTGTAACGCATAAAGCTAGCGTTGGCCAAAAAACTGCTCCTGGGTGCAGTGTAACGCAACGCACAAAAAAGGCTGCGTTATATGTGAAAGCTAAAATGAAAGTCTATGGACTTTCATTTCACCTTGGGTAACGCAAACTTTATCCTTTGCGTTGAAACGCAGAAAATCTGCCCTAATGTGAAAGAGCCCTTCTCCATCTCAGACACCCCCACCTATGGTTAACCATTAACAACACCCTGGTCAGTCTCACACACCAAAACGTTACTCAAAGTGATTGGTTGGCCTCCTGCCACAGCTCCAATAACACTTTTCTACTAGAAGTACAGTCCCACTCAGCCGACCCAAGGGAGTTCCCTGGCTGATGGAGGGACAAATCTTCTAGCAGTGGACTGGCCTAGTCTTCCACTTATAGTATTCCTTTATAAATACTGGTTATAAGTCCAATCTAACTTTATCACACCCATGTCAAGTATAATATATGAGACTGTATAAATGTTAATTTGTATCTCAACTGATGGTATATGTATGATGTTCATTATTTCTCTGTTAAATACAATAAAAATTATTGTTGAAAAAAAAAATACAATAAATATTTATACAAAAAAAAAAAAAACACTGGAGGAGCGATCAGACCCCACCAACACAGAGCTCTGTTGTTGGGGAGAAAAGGGGGAAATCACTTGTGTACTGAGTTGTGCGGTCCTGCAGCGAGCCCTTAAGGGCCCGTTTCCACTGTAGCGTTACGAAATCGCCGGCGAATCACCGCAGGCAAATCGCATGCGGGTGCGATTCCGCATGCGTTTTTTGCCGCGATTTCGCATGCGATTTCGCATAGGTAAGGCTGTATGCGATTTTAACCATGTCACTGCCTGTGTGAATTAACATGGGTACCTATGCGAAATCGCATGCGAAATCGCGGCAAAAAACGCATGGGGAAAACGCATGCGATTTCCCTATTAAATACATTGTGTGCGATTCGCCTGCATTCCACACGCAGGCGAATTCTGAGGCCCCTACCCTGCAGATTTTTTCTGCACAGAAAAACGTGCGGGGAAACGCACAAGTGGAAACAGTCCCATCCACTTCTACTGACTGTGCGGATCCGCATGCGTTGCCCGCATGCGGATTCGCGATAGTGGAAACGGGCCCTAAAAGCTGAAGTGGCCTATTTGCAGAAAAATGGCCTGGTCTTTAGGGGGGTTTAACACTACGGCCCTCAAGTGGTTAAACTATAGCTCCTTTCCACATTCTCCATTGCGCTGCCTCAGGACTCTGTCTAAGGTACCCTACTTGTCTCCATTGGTCTCAAGAGATTAATAAATTCTATGCCACATGCAGATAATAAACAACTCTACCTATCAGCTCCAGAACTGAATTTCCTCCTGCCACAAGCCTGAAGGTTTTTCTGCTTAGCCTCTTGCATGACCTCTTGCCTCCTAAAACGTATCATGATTAAAACAGAGCTCATTATTTTGACACCATCTCTCTGCATGATGTAATAATATGCATAACCTCTCAGTACAAAGGTCATGGAAAAGAATCGTCCCCTCCAAAATATTTACAGTTTGTTGCCTTTACAGCCCGTAATGAAGACACAGTGGGCGTGCCCCAGACTACCAAAGTGTCAGACCTAGCCAGACAGTACACAACGTCAGTCACATAATGTACCATTGTCTGGTAGCACAGGGAGGGATTATTAATTATTATCAATAGCCAGGGCCACCATCAGAAACTTTGGGGCCCCTCACACATCATCAGGCCTGGGCCCCCCTCCCTGGGTCCACCCACTGGTTGCTGTGCCAACCCAGTAGACACCCCACCCTGTGTCCTGTGCCTCTTTTATCCCCCTCTGTCTCACCTCAGTTTGTAAATCTTTTGTGTCCCTCTGTGTTCCAGTCTCATCTCTTTTCTCCCTGTGCCTCTTTTATCCGCCTCTGTTCCCCCTGTCCCTCTTTTATCCCCGTGTTACCTCTTGTCCCCTTCTGTCTCAGCTCGTCCCCCTGCCCTAGCCATGTATAGGTGCCCCCAGTATAGGTAGCAGGTATAGGTTCCCCCAGTATAAGTAGCCAGCTATAGGTGGTGCCCCAGTATAGGCCAGCAAGATACAGGTGCCCCCAGTATAGGTATTCAACTATAGGTGGTGCCCCGGTATAGGCAGCCTGGTACAGGTGGTGCCCTCAATATAGATAGCCAAGTATAGGTGGTGCCCCAGTATAGGTAGCCAGGTATAGGTGGTGGCCCAGTATAGGTAGCCTGTAGCCAGATATAGGTGGTGCCCCAGTATAGGTAGCCAGGTATAGGTGGTGCCCCAGTATAGGTAGCCAGGTATAGGTAGTGGCCCAGTATAGGTAGCCTGTAGCCAGATATAGGTGGTGCCCCAGTATAGGTAGCCAGGTATAGGTGGTGCCCCAGCATAGGTAGCCAGGTATAGGTGGTGGCCCAGTATAGGTAGCCTGTAGCCAGATATAGGTGGTGCCCCAGTATAGGTAGCCAGGTATAGGTGGTGCCCCAGTATAGGTAGCCAGGTATAGGTGGTGGCCCAGTATAGGTAGCCTGTAGCCAGATATAGGTGGTGCCCCAGTATAGGTAGCCAGGTATAGGTGGTGCCTCAGTATAGGTAGCCAGGTATAGGTGGTGGCCCAGTATAGGTAGCCAGGTATAGGTGGTGCCCCAGTATAGGTAGCCAGGTATAGGTGGTGCCCTCAATATAGATAGCCAAGTATAGGTGGTGCCCCAGTATAGGTAGCCAGGTATAGGTGGTGCCCCAGTATAGGTAGCCTGTAGCCAGATATAGGTGGTGCCCCAGTATAGGTAGCCAGGTATAGGTGGTGCCCCAGTATAGGTAGCCAGGTATAGGTGGTGCCCCAGTATAGGTAGCCTGTAGCCAGATATAGGTGGTGCCCCAGTATAGGTAGCCAGGTATAGGTGGTGCCCCAGTATAGGTAGCCAGGTATAGGTGGTGGCCCAGTATAGGTAGCCTGTAGCCAGATATAGGTGGTGCCCCAGTATAGATAGCCAAGTATAGGTGGTGCCCCAGTATAGGTAGCCAGATATAGGTGGTGGCCCAGTATAGGTAGCCTGTAGCCAGATATAGGTGGTGCCCCAGTATAGGTAGCCAAGTATAGGTGGTGCCCCAGTATAGGTAGCCAGATATAGGTGGTGGCCCAGTATAGGTAGCCTGTAGCCAGGTATAGGTGGTGCCCCAGTATAGGTAGCCAGGTATAGGTGGTGGCCCAGTATAGGTAGCCTGTAGCCAGGTATAGGTGGTGCCCCAGTATAGGTAGCCAGGTATAGGTGGTGCCCCAGTATAGGTAGCCAGGTATAGGTGGTGGCCCAGTATAGGTAGCCTGTAGCCAGATATAGGTGGTGCCCCAGTATAGATAGCCAAGTATAGGTGGTGCCCCAGTATAGGTAGCCAGGTATAGGTGGTGCCCCAGTATAGGTAGCCTGTAGCCAGATATAGGTGGTGCCCCAGTATAGGTAGCCAGGTATAGGTGGTGCCCCAGTATAGGTAGCCAGGTATAGGTGGTGCCCCAGTATAGGTAGCCTGTAGCCAGATATAGGTGGTGCCCCAGTATAGGTAGCCAGGTATAGGTGGTGCCCCAGTATAGGTAGCCAGGTATAGGTGGTGGCCCAGTATAGGTAGCCTGTAGCCAGATATAGGTGGTGCCCCAGTATAGGTAGCCAGGTATAGGTGGTGCCCCAGTATAGGTAGCCAGGTATAGGTGGTGCCCCAGTATAGGTAGCCTGTAGCCAGATATAGGTGGTGCCCCAGTATAGGTAGCCAGGTATAGGTGGTGCCCCAGTATAGGTAGCCAGGTATAGGTGGTGGCCCAGTATAGGTAGCCTGTAGCCAGATATAGGTGGTGCCCCAGTATAGATAGCCAAGTATAGGTGGTGCCCCAGTATAGGTAGCCAGATATAGGTGGTGGCCCAGTATAGGTAGCCTGTAGCCAGATATAGGTGGTGCCCCAGTATAGAAAGTCCGCTGTAGCGGGCTCACTCATCTGCTCCCCATGTTCAAGTGCTGATGTCACTCTTCTCTCAGTGCTGGAATGTGGTGTGCTTGTTAGCCAGCCACAGGCCCGCAGCCAGCACATGCGGCCCTTCCAGAGCTTTGGGGGGCAGGGCCCCCAGAAGCCCTGGGCCCCTCACTGCAGTGTCAGTTGTCCACCCTGATGGCTGCCCTGTCAATAGCAGAACATTCATTTTAAAGTTAGTTTGTAACTTAAAAAAAACCCAGATACTTACCCCAGGAGGAGGAAGCCTCTGGATCCTAATGAGGCTTACCCCATCCTCCTCACTAGCGGATTTCCCTTCAGACTCCAGCGGAAATACCCGACCTGATTAGGCTTGTCGATCTTTGCTGGAGCCCGAGCAGAAAGCCATTAAGTGTGCCTGCGCAGGCAGACGACTGTCATTGTTATGGTTAGTTTAGGGGTCTCTTAGCTAGATCGGGGTGGCTAAGGACAGGGAAAGCCTTATTAGGATCCAGAGGCTGACCCCTCCTGAGGTAAGTACCCCCCAGTACACTTTTTTTTCCCTTCAGGTTCACTTTAAAAGACACCTGAAGTGAGAGGTATATGGAGTCTGCCACATTTATTTCCTTTTTAAACAATGCATGTTGCCTGGCTATCCTGCTGATCTTTTGCCTCTAAGGCCTCGTTCAGACTATACGCGCTGCCGTGCGCATTTTGGCAGCGCGTATAGTGTGCGACACGCAAGAACGGTAGAAGGGCATAGACAGCCCTTCTACCGTTCCCATCATATGCGCTGCGTGGCAGCGCGATTGCGCTATCGCGTGCTGCACGCATTTTTGGGAATCGCAGCGCAGATCCCATTCATTGTAATGAATGGGATCTGCAGCGCATAGGAGCGCAGATGGCGTGCGATCGGACGCGTTGCGTTCCAATCGCACAGCCATCTGCGCTAATGATGTGAACGAGGCCTAATACTTTTAGCCATAGACCCTGAACAAGCATGCAGCAGTTCAGATGTTTCTGAAATAAGTCTGACTGGATAAGGCTACACTGACAGTGTTGAGTTGCACCTTTATGCAAAGTCACAAGGCCTAATTGAACTTCGAACTAGACAAATGATATAGCTTCTCAGCTTCCTGCTGCAGTGCTCTATAGCAGCGCCTCCCCCCAGCAGCTCAGTTTGCCACCTACACATGGCCTCATTGGCCTGTGGCTGTTCCATTCTGACACACACACTGGGCACTGTGGGCAGAGGCTTGCTCTCCCAAACCCCACCCATTCATCACGCTCCCACCCCACAAGAGGGCGTACAGCCTGGCAGCGATATGGCGGGACTCTCCGCCCGCGCTTTTACCTCAGCTTGTGAGGAGGGGCTCGCGCTTCCCCCTCCTTCCCGCCTCTTGCTGACGAACGCCGACAAGCTTCAGTGGGCGGGGCCTTGGATTAAGGAACGAATAGTGCGGCACGCAGGGGGAGGGGCCTCTATGCTGCAGTTTTGACACGCTAATATAAACGTGGAAAGGGCGGGGCCTCTGGACTGACAATCGCATGGTGGGAGCGCAAGGGGGAGGGGCGTTAGGGAGGAGTCCGCATGTTTTAGTACTGTGATTAGTGATTGCTGAGTGAAGGGGGCGGGGTTCTAGACTGAAAACAAAAGTGAATGGTGACTGCGCGGGAAGGCTATTGTGCGGGGACGTAAATAACTGCAGGTGGGAGGGGCACACTTGCTTTGAGAGGTGATATAATAATGCTGCATATTTATACGAGTATATTAATAATAATATTGCAGTGGGAGGGGGTACGGTGCTGCACAAAGTGAGAAGTGAATGCTGTGTGGGAGGGGCCTCTATACTGCAGTGCAGAACATTAGCCTTGCCAGTGATGCTTAGTGGTTTGATGGCAGGTTTAGAGATGGTTTTCCAACTATACAGAATACATTGAGAAAGCATACACGTGTAGCAGGGTGTTAAAGACAACTTTGACCAACAAAATGACATTCCTATTGATTTATAATTATTAATTAATTACAGACAATATTTAGGGGTGACATACAGCAATATGACAATACAGGAATACATGCAGACCAGATCAAGTAGCACAGTATGAGTACAAGGTAATGCTTAGTCACTGGATGGGAGCATGGAGACAAGTCGAGGTCACTCAGATGATCCATAGGATGGGTGCTCAGTAATGGAGGTGCGTGATCAGGTAGGAGACATAAGGACGAGGACCCTGCCTGAAGGCTTACAATCTAATATTAATAACATTTCTATAGCGCTTTTCTCCTATAGGACTCAAAGCGCTTACCATACAGTTTTCATAGCCGGGTAGAAAGTATAGCGGTAGTAGAATATCGATAAATTTAACTTCATTCACGTAGTAAAATATGTCCCTGGTTGAGTTTTGAATGAGGTAATAATTTCCTACCTCTGTTCTGAGCTAATCACATCTCAGAAAAATCGAGCCCAAGCTTTGAAATCTCTTCTAGCCAATGTTTGCCATGCTTTCAGACGCAGGGTAGTTTAGACTATTCAGTTAGGGCCCGTTTCCACTAGATGCGTTGCTATGCGGAAATCGCAACGCAAAGAAACTGCAACCGATTCACGTCGGTGGAGTAGTTTCGGTACTTATCCGTTAGCCGGGCGCATCCGGCAGGTGGCGCTGTTGTAGCGAATTTCGATGCGCTGTTGTATCTAATTCCATTCATAGTTACTGAACGTAGTACTGTGTGAATGGAAGCGCCGCAGGTGGCGCTAATTTCATTGTTGATACGTAACGATACAGTGTGTTAATGTCAACGAATATACATTGTATTTGAAGTGGCCGGAATTAAAATGAAGGCGGCGGCAATGTAACACATGAAGCCGCCGCCTTCGTCTGTTCTTCTTCTTCTTCTCCCCCTTTGCCCTCTCGCTTGTATACAATGCTGCCAGCCTGCGGGGACATGCGTGTCCCCCCAGAGTCGTTCGTCGCGGCAGGGAAGCCTGCTTGTTTCCTTGCGACGAACGACTGTGGGGGGACACGCGTGTCCCCCCCCCCCCCCCCCCCCCCCCAGCTGGCAGCGTTGTATAGAAGCGAGAGGGCAAAGGGGGAGAAGAAGAACAGACGAAGGCGGCGGCTTCATGTGTTACATTGCCGCCGCCTTCATTTTAATTCCGGCCACTTCAAATACAATGTATATTCGTTGCCATTAACACACTGTATCGTTACGTTGCGTATCAACAATGTAATTAGCGCCACCTGCGGCCACCTGTTACCATAGTAACTATGAATGGAATTAGATACAACTGCGCATCGAAATTCGCTACAACAGCGCCACCTGCCGGATGCGCCCGGCTAACGGATAAGTACCGTAGTTTCTATTGACGCAAATTGACCGACGCGATTCGGCATAATGTGACTCGGGGTAATTCATGGATAGCATGCTGCAGTTTTCCGCAGCACTCATCCATAGCCGCTGACAGGAAGCCGCATGACGCCGCATCCAGTTGTATGGAAGACAACCGGAAGTACCTGCGGGGGGATGCGAGGCGATGCGGCGATCGCCTCGCAACCACAACGCTAGTGGAAATGAGTCTGATTCTAAAGTATGTTTAGTGGCATATAAATTGCCATAGTGACCAAGTGGGTCTGCTGCAGGCCGTATAGCCCCCTGAATTGCAGTGTAAGGCCTCATTCACACGGGAGCGCTGGATGGATGTTAAATACCTCTTGGACTCCACCGACAGCCTTCCTAGCTCCTGAGTCTCACTGCATCTACTGTGCAATAGGGGGGTAGCCTGACTTACTGTACTTTATTATTATTTAGTATTTATGTAGCGCCGACATCTTTCACAGCACTGTACAGACTATATATATATATATATATATATTCTTGTCACTAACTGTCCCTTGGAGGAGCTCACAATCTAGTCCCTACCATAGTCATATGTCTATGTATGTATTGTAGTCTAGGGCCAATTTTAGCTGGAAGCCAATTGCCCGTAGGAAACCCACACAGACACGGGGAGAACATACAAACTCCTTACAGATGTTGACCTGGCTGAGATTCGAACCGGGAACCCAATGCTGCAAGGCGAGAGCGCTAACCACTACGCCACCATACTGCCTGCACTTTAGGGGGAGATTATTTTGGCTACCTATACTTGGTGGTGGTGGTGGGGAGGAATAACCTAGTTACTTTCACTCTCTTGGCTAATCTTGCTACCTGTACTTTGGGGGGCTAATCTGGCCACCTACACTGGGGGCCCCTCTAGCTACCCATACTGGGGATACCTCTGGGTACTTAGTATGTGTCTACCTATACTGGGGGTGACCTAATACTGAGGGCTATCTCTAGCTCTATACTGGGGAGATACCTGGGGCACAAAGGTACCTTATAAATAATGTGGGTTTTTTTTGGGGGGGGGGGGGAGGAGTGACTATCCTTTAACCAGCTAATTAAGTTCCTATACGGTTTAGTTACTTATTTGACTAGAAGTAGCAGTAGAGTATTGTATCGTGTTAGCCATCTGTAAAAGAAAGTTTTGACTCCCAAGGATACCATTTAATGGCTGACTTAAAAGACACAGAGTAAGGGCTCGTTTCCACTATTGTGGTGCATATCACCGCTGCCGATTCCGCATGCGTTTTTTGCTGCAATTTCACATAGGCAGGGTATATGCGATTTTAACCATGTCACTGCCCGTGTCAATTTACAGTACTTTCAATGCGAAATCGCACACGAAATGGTGGGGAAAAAACGCATGCAACAAACGCATGCGATTTCCCTATTAAATACATTGCCTGCGATTCGCCTGCTTTCCACACGCAGGCAAATTCTGCGGGCTCTGCCATGCAGAAAAATCCTGCACAGAATAATGCAGATGAAAACTGACAAGTGGAAACAGGGCCATCCACTAGTACTGGTTATGCGAATCCGCATGCGGATTCGCTCTAGTGGATATGGGCCCTGAAGCTTTCGGCTAATGAGCATTCTCCAGACTCTTTTCCTGTCAGCTTACAGGAATCCAGTCTGAAGGAGGCTTATTAGCCGAAAGCTTTACTCTTTTTCTTCAGCCAATCAATGGTATCCTGATTCAAAACTTCAGTCTAATATAGACTACACATATTCCACGCTGTTCCATAATATCTGGCGTATATAGCCAGTACTATACTATAATCTGGTCATATCATCAATTCTATAAGGACACGGCTGTTTGCTGACTATTCAATAGATGCAATTATCATAAAAGTCAATTCATATTCAATAAAAGAGCCGGCATTCCTTCATGCATCAAATTGCAGCCCTCTTTGTAGGCATATAATCAACTCACGGATGACCACTGCTCAGGGTTGTGAGGGAAATCAGGGAGATGTTCTTCCAAGGGATGTGGGGGGTAAAGAGTCAGATACTAAACTATGGAGAGGGAAAGCTCTCAAGTTCACATTGTGTTCCGCTTGCGTGTCCGTTCGTGTTGGGAGTTTTTTGACGCAATTTTTGTTCCGATTTCTGTGCCTTGGACGGGTTTGTTAAGCGCTTTTTTAAGCGTTTTGCAGAGCGATTGCTTTTTCTTCACTTCCTGACTGATGTCAGGAAGTGAACTCTTTGATCCGGAAAAGTATAAATACAATGTATTTATTCTTAAAAACGCTCACGCAATCGCTGCACAAAGCGATTTTGTGAACGTTTTGCGTTTTTCCTATACCTTCCATTGAGGCGAAATTGCCTCAAAAATGGCCATGCACCGCTTATCTGAGCGATCGGAAACAAACCGCTCAGATGTGAACTTTCTCATAGAGAATCATTGCACAAGCGCTTTCAGGGCGATTTTGAAAATTCGCCAGCGCTTACAAAAATGACAAAAACGCCCCTAGTGTGAACGCGCCCTTAGAGCAGTGTTTCTCAAGCCTGTCTTCGTGACCCCCCAATAGTGCATGTTTTGTAGGCAGCCTCACCTGTGCTCAGGTCGGGTAATTAGTGTCTCAGCTACATGGAGTCCACCAAGCTCAGACACTAATTACCCCACCTGTGCATAAGGCCCCGTTCAGACTGCAGAACGCAGACCGCAACGCATGCGGACCGCAACGCGTACGAACACACGCCATCCGCGTTCGTATGCGTTGCGTGGCTGATCCCATCACTGAAAAGTGAATGGGACAGCCAAGCGTTTTTACAAAAAATGCGTGCAGCATGCGTTCCCGGACCGCACAGGTCCGGAACGCATGCAGTGTGAACATCAGACATTGCACTCTATGCACTGTCTGATGTCGTGCGTGTCGGCCACCTGCACGCGTTTCCAAAACGCGGCTGGAAACGCGTGCAGTGTGAACGGGGCCTAAGTGAGGTTGCCTGCAAAACATGCACCCTTCGGGAGTCACAAAGACAGTTTTGAGAAATACTGTCTTAGGTTAGGAACCCACTAGGGTGTTTTTGTAAGCGTTTTGGGATCAACGGCGGTTCCCAAAAACGGTTTGCCAATGAAAGTGGGTGGGGAAGAATCCATTATTGCAATTAGGGGTAATCGCAACCGCAGGACATGCAGCATTTTGAGCACGTTTGGAAGGCTCTATAATAGTGGTGGCAAACCCATAGCATGCGTGCCAGAGGTGGCACTCCAAGCCCTCTCTGTGGCCACGTACGCTGCTGGCTGTCACCGCCTCTACTTTAACCACTTGAGGACCGCAGTGTTAAACCCCCCTAAAGGCCAGGCCATTTTTGTTGAAATTGGCCACTGCAGCTTTAAGGCCTCGCTGCAGGGCCGCACTCATCACACAAGTTTCCCCCCCCCCCCCTTTTCTCCCCACCAACAGAGCTGTCTATTGGTGGGATCTGACCGCTACCCCAGTGTTTATTTTTTTTAAATAAATATTTATTGGTACTTATCCGTTAGCCGGGCGCATCCGGCAGGTGGCGATAAAACTCCACCAGAGTTACATCTTTCCCTACTATCCATGGCGGCCTGGAGGGGGAATAGTAATTAGCACCACCTGCCGGATGCGCCCGGCTAATGGATAAGTACCTATTTATTTTATTATTTTTATAATTAATTTCTTTCTTTTTTTCCCCACCTCCCTCCCCCAGCCAGCCAATCAGCGTGATCGGCTGTCATAGGCTGCAGCCTATGAAAGTGGATCACTTCCGCAGTAACGGCGGGGACAGCCATGTCACACGGCTGTCCCCAGTACAGCACTGCTGCAGATCGCAGCTCTGTACAATGTTTATAGATGGCGGTTTTGCCGTCTAACAGTCTCCGAGCGGCGATCGCCACTGGGAGACTGAAGGCAAGGTATTTGCCCACCCCCTCAGCAGGAGGGTAATTGCTGCATTTTATCTGTGGGGGTTATTGCTGCTATGCATATCTGGGGTGATTGCTGCATTTCAAATGTGGGGTAGTTGCTGCATTTCAAATGTGGGGTAATTGCTGCATTTCATTTGTGGGGTTAATTTCTACTATGCATATCATATCATGTGATGTTATCAATGATGCTGTTTTCTAATGACCTGCGTGTGGAGAAAATAAGTTTGTGCTATCCACAGTATTTAGAAAGGGGTTCTTTACAGTTAGAGTGGTTAAAAGATGAAATATATTACCACAAGAAGTAGTGATAGCATAATTTATATCTATGTTTAAAGGGGGCTTGGATGCTTTCCTTAACAATCCAATTTCCTGAACGATCTACTATCCTATATGATCAGAGCGATTGATCAGAAACGATTGTTTGGGCCCACCAACAGAGGAGAAGATGATAAACAATCCAATCAGACTATAGGTGGCCGCTAACTATACAATTTGGCAAATTAACGTTTATGATTTAAGATGGTTCGGGACCACTAACAGTCAAAAATCTCCTAACCAATCTGATTAGATTAATGAAGTTGATCCAATTTTTGGATCAATCCCGTCAATCTGATCCAATTGGTCAGGAGATGCTTGTCCATTAGTGGTCCCAAACTATCATCTCAGATCCTTCATATGAATAATCGTTCATAAATGATAATAATCGTTCGGCAAATTGTATCGTTAGTGGCCGCCTTCATTTCGGAATGATCGATAGAGTGATCGTTCGTCATTGATCTGCACCAAGTGTACCCAAACTCTTGCACAAGACACATGGAAATCAGAAAGAAATGCACCCTATGTTTTTTTTAGAGAAAAGAACTTAACTAATTCCCCATCATCTGTAAGTAATCACAAGTGTAATTTGAGCTCTCAGCTGTGTCAGCTCAGAGATTCGTCAGTCCTCGGCAGACAGCTAATATGTAAACACAGGATGTTAACCCAATGCCTGCTTCCATGACAGCAGAAAGTAGACACACTGCAGATTTATTGCCGGAGTTCTATAAGCTGTAACAAAGAAATGTTTTTCTTTAAAGACAACTGAAGAGAGAGGGCTATGAAGCTGCCATATTTATTTCCTTTTAAAGGGAAGGTTCAGGGACTATCCCAAAAAAATAAAAATCCCCATCCACTTACCTGGGGCTTCCTCCAGCCCGTGGCAGGCAGGAGGTACCCTCGGTGCCGTTCCGGAGGATCCCGGTCGTCTCCGGTGGCCGACCCGATCTGGCCAGGCCGGCGACCAGGTCGGGCTTCTTGTGCGCTCCAAAATGCGCCTCACGGCGGCGCGCTGACGTCGTCGGATGTCCTCCGGGCTGTACTGAGCAGGCTCAGAACTACGGGCTGGAGGAAGCCAGAGGTAAGTGGATGGGGATTTTTATTTTTTGGGATAGTCCCTGAACCTTCCCTTTAAGCAATACCAGTTACCTGGCTGTCCTGCTAATCCTCTGTCTTTAATACTTTTAGCCATAGCCCCTGAACAAGCATGCAGCAGGTCAGGTGTTTCTGACCTTACTGTCAGATTTGACAGGATTAGCCGCATGCTTGTTTCAGGTGTGTGATTCAGACACTACTGCAGCCAAAAACATCAGCAGGCCAGGCAACTGGTATTGTTAACAGGAAATAAATGTGGCAGCCTCCTTATCCCTCTCACTTCAGGTTTCCTTTAAATGTTATTATGCTGTTGCTTATCTTTTAAAGCAGAGAGGCAGTGCTGAGTTCAGTTGTGCTTAAATGATATCCGTTCCGATTGACTGTACTGCCAATCGTTCGAGATTGTAACATTAATGGGCACTTTTAGGTTATGAAGGAGCCACTGCCATAATAAGAACAAGCCCTGCACAATTGTCTACACAGGTCTAGAGAGACATTTGTGACTGGAGTCAGCCTGTAACTGAGCAGCATTCTCCCTGTAAATTCTCTGCATGTTTACAAGTGTCAGTGGCTATTGTGTTGCAAGCTCACATTCTGCAGCTGATCACACCCTTTTATCCTGATCACTTAGCAACCACGTCAACAGCGCCGTGGCAACACTTTAACAGTGCAAGATATCCATGAACCCTCCGTGTATCAATCACACGTGGAAGTAAAGGATTTGTATGTGGGTTTTGGAAGCAAGGTGATGCCAGAGGCAATTACTGGATCCTGGGTAAGAATATTTCTTCATTTTTTACGTTAGAGCTTTCTCTATCTGATTTCATAGTTTTGGGGAGAAGTTGTATGATGACACACCCACCTGTGTGGTTCCTTGCACAGGGTCTGCTAGGTCGTACTATGGAAGTGTGGCGTGGCTCAGTCTCTAGGACCCTTATTCAATCCACTTTTACTCCAAAGTTTTCTCCTAGGACTCAGGGGTGTCCAAACTCTTTGGACCAAGGGCCATATCTCCAGTCTTGAGTTAGCTAGGGGGCCGAACAAGCAAAATTAAACACTGTTTTTTTTCTCATTGCCTCTAAGTAGAGTATGCCTATAATAGTTTAGTCAAATAAAACATTTCCACAGGAAATAAACCAGATACCATGTGTGCAGTCAGCATGTGCCCTTCAGTGTGCAGTGGTGACGCGTAGGTTAAAAAAGGGCGCCGGGAAAAAAGGGCGCAGGGTTTTAAACGATAATTATGAATAACGTTTAAAAAAAATTTGTGCTATATTTTGTTTAAAAATAATGTTTTATAAAGTTATAAATCATTAAATAATGTGTATGAAATCGGCAATTTTAAAAACGTTAATCTTCCCTGTTTAAAAAGTGAAATTTATAATAACGTTTTATAAAACATTAATAAGAATTGTACTAAAGCTATACCTAACCCTACTCTCACACAGAACCCTCCCTGTACCTATCCCTAACCCCTAGACCCCCCTGTTGGTGCCTAAACCTAAGACCCCCCTGTTGGTGCCTAAACCTAAGACCCCCCTGTTGGTGCCTAAACCTAAGACCCCCCTGTTGGTGCCTAAACCTAAGACCCCCCTGGTGGTGCCTAAACCTAAGACCCCCCTGTTGGTGCCTAAACCTAAGACCCCCCTGCTGATGCCTAAGCATAAGACCCCCCTGGTGGTGCCTAAACCTAAGACCCTCCTTGTGATGCCTAAACCTAAGACCCCCCTGTGATAAGCATTAATAACGTTTTAAAAAAAATATGGTGCGGTTTTTCGTTTAAAAATGTTTTTTTTTTTTTTAAAAATTGTACGGTTTTTCGTTTAAAAGTAATGTTTTAAAAAAATATTGTACTGTTTTTCGTTTCAAAATAATGTTTAAAAAATTATAAATCATTAAAGAGAACCCGAGGTGGGAATTACTTTTACTATTGGGGCACAGAGGCTGGTTGTGCGCACTAAGACCAGCCTCTGTTGCCCCATCGTGTGCCTCCATGTCCCCCCTGCTCGCCGCTATACCCCCCGCATTGCTGGCTGTGTCGCCAGCTCAATGTTTACCTTGCGCTGTCAGTCAGCGCCGCTCCCCCGCCTCCTCCGCATCGGCGCCACCCGCCGCGTCACTTCCCTCCTATCAGCGGGAGGGAAGGGACACGGGCGGGTGCGCCGATGCGGAGGAGGCAGGGGAGCAGCGCTGACTGACAGCGCAAGGTAAACATTGAGCTGGCGACACGCTGCGTGTCGCCAGCAATGCGGGGGGTATAGCGGCGAGCAGGGGGGACATGGAGACACACGATGGGGCAACAGAGGCTGGTCTTAGTGCGCACAACCAGCCTCTGTGCCCCAATAGTAAAAGTAATTCCCACCTCGGGTTCTCTTTAAATAATGGGTAATCATGAGAAGCAGTTATAAAACATTAAAAGTCTCCGGGCGCCGCTTTTAAAATGTTATTTTTCTCCGGCGCCCTTTTTTTCTGTTGGGCGCCCATTAAACGATATTTATTATGGGAGTGAATGGCGGCGCCCTTTTTGTCCACCTGCCTCATGCGCCCAAATTTCCTGCTTTCGTGGTGACTGCTAGTGAGTGGCTGCTGCTAGCATAGTGGTGACTGCTAATGAGTTACTGCTGCTGCCATAGTGGCTACTGCTGGCATAAGTGGCTACCCTTCAATCATCAAGTTCAGGCCCATGTCCCTGTTCATCCTCCCTACTCCACCAGGGACTTCTGTGGCCATTTTCCATAGTCCCATATTAATTACAATAGGACTAGAACAAATTGCTGACATTTTACAGCATATGCTTAGTATACTGCTGACATTTTTTTGTAGTTATATACTAATTTCTATGTGACTACAGGAGAGCAGAGGGGGAGGCACAGGTTGTCTGTAAACATAAACGCATGCAACGCCACAGCAATGGTCTGCGGGCCTCATGCAACTATAATCTCACAAGAGCTTTGGGGGACCACAGGCTTGGTGGGTCACGTTTGGCCCTTGGGCTGGACTTTGGAATTCCCTGTCCTAGGCAATATTTTCCCACCTTATCAGCAACCAGGAAGCAAGACTAGATGGTTTCTGAAGAAACCACATGATGTTGGCTTTGAAACAGTATAGATCAGTGGCGTAGCAATAGGGGATGCATACTAGAGAAGGAGGAGTTGGCCCACGCAAATACTTTGCATCTCAACAGGAGCGCCACGTGTAGGCCTCCTTGTGCCCCCAAGAAATGGGGGGCAGAACAAACACCCCCACAAAGCAACCATTGCCCGGGAGTGCTGCAACTGCCCCTCGGGGAGGGGGGGCAAGAGCACATGGACGGTACAACCCCCAGATGTGGCCTGCGCCTAGGGAGAACTATCCATGCTGCCCCCCCCCCCCCCCAAAGGATAGATGCTCTACTTCTGCGTTATTTACGTACCTGTAGTGCACAATGTGCATCTTGGGAGCGAACACACCAATGATGGGGCGAGGGGGGAGCGCAGACAAACCCCCCGATGCAGAGGTTACGACTGCAACGGAGCACTTGGACTAAAGGGGACCCTCGGGGTCTTCTCTCAACGGCAGTATTAGCTTTTTATTGGTCCTGTGCTGATAATAATCACTTCTATAGATGCTTTGAATAGTAGTAATCATTAACACACTGTTCCTCATCCCCTTCTTGCACCTCTGACACTGTGGCGGTCCTTGACAGGTTTCGGTGCTCCATATCAATTGTTATATAAAGAGTGCTTGGGGGGGGCCCAATGTAAAACTTGCACTGGGGCCCAAAGCATCTAAAGAGATGGCTTCCAAAGGCTCATACACACATGCAACTTTTCTGCCCAACTATCATCCAAACTTGGTCTGTTGGACAATAGTTGAGCATGTGAACGTGTGACAAACGACTAGATAAGTGACTGATAACAGTAGGTTTGCCCGATCCAACAGACAAATCAACATGACTTTTGATTTATTGTAGTTGGCTGCATGTGTACAAGTCATTTGAACTTGTACACTTAATGTGGCCATAACGTGCAGTCTGTTATTCCTTTTACGTGCGCAGTATGCAAATCAGTTGGTCGTTCAGTTGGTTGGTGCCCAGAAAATACAAGTTGTGCAATCGCTTGGTCATACAGTTAGTCATGTCGTCGGGTTGGTTGTGCACAAAAGTAGCACGTGTGTACGCGCCTTTACAAGTGAGATCTTTAAGCAACAATTGGCAGCCAAGACTATTGTTCCCCCTGCCACTCTATTGTTCCTAGGCCTGCCCCCATTTTTGTGGGACACAATAGTCCCACTACGTTGATACGACCACCAGAATGATATAATCCACTGTGCATCGCCAAGATTTCCTATTGGGCAGCTTAAAGTGTACCAGAGCTGACGTAAATTAAAAGTTTTATACATACCTGGGGCTTCCTGCACCCCCATGCACACGGATCGCTCCCACGCCGCCGTCCTCAGCCTTCTCCCTCTTCGTCCCGTAACTTTGGCCAGCCGCGGCCAGTCTGTGTAAAAGAAGTGCGCCATCTACGGCCGCCAGAGAGATACATAAAGAGTGCATTTCCTCTTGCGCAGACGGCTGTGACTGGAGGAAGTTACGGGACCCGGTATGAAGAGGGAGAAGGCTGAGGACGGCGGCGTGGGAGCGATCCGTGTGCATGGGGGTGCAGGAAGCCCCAGGTATAGATAAAACTTTTACTTTATGTCAGCTCTGGTACACTTTAAGTGCCCTTTATTGCCCTTTGAACTGAAGGAGTGAGCGAGCGAGCGACACATGTGGTGTAGAGTAAGCGAGCCCGAGCTGGTGTGATGGCAGAAGAGAAGACAAGGCAGTGGATGGTGAGTATGTTTTTCCCCTTCTCCCCCCTGAGCACCAATGACTGATGTTAGGGCACTTTAAGTGTTTGTGTGTATGTATGGGAGGGAGTGATGACCAGGCATGTACTGTATTGGGAGGCGGCAGTCTGAAGCCCACTAAACACAAATTACCTGGTGGCAGCTAGGGAAAGTGCACATTTAAAGCCCACTGACACCAATGATAGACGGGCATGTAGTGCAAGGGTGGGGGGGGGCACACAAAGGAGCAGTCCGTACCAGGGGATCACATTCAGAATCCCACTGATACCAAGGATCTCAGAGGTTATATTTGCACTTTGGGGAGAAAGGGAGTGGATATGCTGCATCGGAATCTGTTTTGGGAGTAAATGGTAAGTTGATAGGTGCACTTAATACGTGGGACAATTGTTGCATTTCCTATATGGAGTAATTGTTGCATTTCTTATGTGTGGTAATTGTTGCATTTCATATGTGAGATAATTGTTGCACTTCACATGTGTGGTGATCGCTGCACTTCATAGGGTGATTGCTGCACTGTGGGGTAACTGTTGCAGTTCTTATGTGGGATGATTGCTCCACTTCATATGTGAGGTAATTGTTGCATTTCATATGTGGGGGTGATTGCTACATTTCATATGCGGGGTGATTACTGCATTTCATATGTGGGGTTGATTGCTGCATTTATATGTGGAGGTGATACCTGCATTTCATATGTGGGGGTGGATGCTGCATTTCATATGTGGGGGTGGATGCTGCATTTCATATGTGGGGGTGGATGCTGCATTTCATATGTGGGGTTGATTGCTGCATTTCATATGTGGGGTTGATTGCTGCATTTGTAACATGGGGTAGTGATTGCTGCATATGTAATATGGCAATGGTACTATTGTTAACCAAGTGATGTATAATAGTAGACAAAAGGCAAAACTCATAAAAGTGGTGAGATTTGTATTAACAACTTTTATGGCAGCAATCCTTGAGGATTTTGTAAGGGTTCCTCAACTCTAAAAAGGTTGAGAAAGGCTGTTCTATTTCCTTACCTGGAAGATGGAGGCAGTCCTTAATTTGAGCCCCCCTGCTATGCCTTTGCTTGAGTTAAAAGATCTCAAGCAATTTTTAGTCTACCCAAACACCTTATGTCTTGTTTTTTTCCGGACAAATAGGGGTTTCTTTTGATACTATTTAATCAAAACAGATCTGGAGCTTGATCATAATAAATCTGGAGTTTTGCTTGGGTTTGTTAGAGAAATTTGATTTTTCTAAGTTTTTTTTAACCAAAAATATGTAAATATCTCAGATATCATTCAACCTATCATTTATATTTTAAACGACAGTATTCAGATTCATCTGTATTTGAACTTCTAATCTCTATATCGGTGTCTAGCCACCTTCAGAATCCACTGTTACTTTAAAACATTTTATTTTAAAGCAGGGAGCTGTGAGTTCAGGGTCCCCAATTTTCTACCACGTTCAGAAAATCAAAACTGCCTGGAAATTGAGATGGAAATGGAATGTTAATATCCCCAGCAAACGTTTACCAGTTTGGTAGAATATGAAAGAAAATGAGCTAAGGATTTGTGAGAAGTATTGAGGGTAAGGGCAGCCAGAAAGAGGGAGAGAGAGCTGACAAAGAGAGACAGCTGAGAGAGTGTGGTGGCTGCGGAGACTCAGAGAATTAGCAGATATGAATATAAGAAAGATGGCGGAGAATCAGAGACTTAGCAGATATAAATATATTAGAGGTGGCAGAGAATGAGAGACTTAGCAGATATGAATATGAGAGAGGTGGCAGAGAGAGAGTTAGCAGATAGAAATATGAGAGAGGTGGCAGAGAGAGAGTTAGCAGATAGAAATATGAGAGAGGTGGCAGAGAGAGAGTTAGCAGATAGGAATATGAGAGAGGTGGCAGAGAGAGAGTTAGCAGATAGGAATATTAGAGAGGTGGCAGAGAGAGAGAGTTAGCAGATAGGAATATATGAGAGGTGGCAGAGAATAAGAGACTTAGCAGATATGAATATGAGAGAGGTGGCAGAGAGAGAGTTAGCAGATATAAATATATTAGAGGTGGCAGAGAATAAGAGACTTAGCAGATATGAATATGAGAGAGGTGGCAGAGAGAGAGTTAGCAGATAGAAATATGAGAGAGGTGGCAGAGAGAGAGTTAGCAGATAGGAATATGAGAGAGGTGGCAGAGAGAGAGTTAGCAGATAGAAATATATGAGAGGTGGCAGAGAATAAGCGACTTAGCAGATATGAATATGAGAGAGGTGGCAGAGAGAGAGTTAGCAGATAGGAATATGAGAGAGGTGGCAGAGAGAGAGAGTTAGCAGATAGGAATATGAGAGAGGTGGCAGAGAGAGAGTTAGCAGATAGAAATATGAGAGAGGTGGCAGCGAGAGAGTTAGCAGATAGAAATATATGAGAGGTGGCAGAGAATAAGCGACTTAGCAGATATGAATATGAGAAGGGTGGCAGAGAGAGAGTTAGCAGATAGGAATATGAGAGAGGTGGCAGAGAGAGAGTTAGCAGATAGGAATATGAGAGAGGTGGCAGAGAGAGAGTTAGAATATAGGAATATGAGAGAGGTGGCAGAGAGAGAGTTAGCAGATAGGAATATATGAGAGGTGGCAGAGAATAAGAGACTTAGCAGATATGAATATGAGAGAGGTGGCAGAGAGAGAGTTAGCAGATAGGAATATGAGAGAGGTGGCAGAGAGAGAGGTGGCAGAGAATAAGAGACTTAGCAGATATGAATATGAGAGAGGTGGCAGAGAGAGAGAGTTAGCAGATAGGAATATGAGAGAGGTGGCAGAGAGAGAATTAGCAGATAGAAATATATGAGAGGTGGCAGAGAATAAGAGACTTAGCAGATATGAATATGAGAGAGGTGGCAGAGAGAGAGTTAGCAGATAGAAATATGAGAGAGGTGGCAGAGAATGAGAGTTAGCAGATAGAAATATGAGAGAGGTGGCAGAGAATGAGAGTTAGCAGATAGAAATATGAGAGAGGTGGCAGAGAATGAGAGTTAGCAGATAGAAATATGAGAGAGGTGGCAGAGAGAGAGAGAGGTAGCCAATAGTAATATGAGAGAGGTGGCAGAGAGGTAGCCCATACAAATTTGAGAGAGGTGGCAGAGATTGAGATAGTTAGCAGATAGGACTATGATAGAGGTGGCAGAGAGAGAGAGTTGGCAGATAGTAATATGAGAGACATGGCCGAGAGAGAGAGAGAGAGATAGTAAATAGGAATATGACAAAGGTGGCAGAGAAAGTGTCAGCAGATAGGAATATGAGAGAGGTGGCAGAGAGACAAATAGCCAATCGGAATATGAGGTGGCTGACAGGGAGCGGTAGTAGATAAGAATATGAGAGAGATGGCAGAGAGGGAGAGAGAGGTAGTAGATAAGAATATGAGAGAGGTGGCAGAGAGAGAAAGAGAGAGAGGTAGCAGATAGGAATATAAGAGAGAATGTAGAGAGAGGAAGAGAGGTAGCAGATAGGAATATGAGAGAGATGGCAGAGAGAGGGAGAGTAGTAGATAGGAATATGAGAGAAGTGGCAGAGAGAGGGAGAGAGCTAGCCGATAGGAATGTGTGAGAGATGGCAGAGAGAGGGAGAGAGGTAGCAGATAGGAATATGAGAGAGATGGCAGAGAGAGGGAGAGAGCTAGCAGATTGGAATATGAGAGAGATGGCAGAGAGAGTGAGAGAGGTAGCAGATAGGAATATGAGAGAGACGACAGAGAGAGGGAGAGAGGTAGCAGATAGGAATATGAGAGAGGATGCAGAGAGAGGGAGAGAGGTAGCAGATAGGAATATGAGAGAGATGGCAGAGTGGCAGAGAGAGGGAGAGAGCTAGCAGATTGGAATATGAGAGAGATGGCAGAGAGAGTGAGAGAGGTAGCAGATAGGAATATGTGAGAGACGACAGAGAGAGGGAGAGAGGTAGCAGATAGGAATATGAGAGAGGATGCAGAGAGGGGTAGAGAGGTAGCAGGTTGGAATATGAGAGAGATGACAGAGAGAGTGAGAGAGGTAGCAGATAGGAATATGAGAGAAGATGCAGAGAGAGGGAGAGAGGGAGCAGATAGGAATATGAGAGAGATGGAAGAGAGAGTGAGAGAGGTAGCAGATAGGAATATGAGAGAGGATGCAGAGAGAGGGAGAGAGGTAGCAGATAGGAATATGAGAGAGGATGCAGAGAGAGGTAGCAGATTGGAATATGAGAGAGATGGCAGAGAGAGTGAGAGAGGTAGCAGATAGGAATATGAGAGAGACGACAGAGAGAGGTAGCAGATAGGAATATGAGAGAGATGGCAGAGAGAGAGAGAGGTAGCAGATAGGAATATGAGAGAGGATGCAGAGAGAGGGAGAGAGGTAGCACATTGGAATATGAGAGAGATGGCAGAGAGAGTGAGAGAGGTAGCAGATAAGAATATGAGAGAGACGACAGAGAGAGGGAGAGAGGTAGCAGATAGGAATATGAGAGAGGATGCAGAGAGAGGGAGAGAGGTAGCAGATAGGAATATGAGAGAGGATGCAGAGAGAGGGAGAGAGGTAGCAGATAGGAATATGAGAGAGATGGCAGAGAGAGGGAGAGTAGTAGATAGGAATATGAGAGAAGTGGCAGAGAGGTGAGGTGGCAGAGAGAGTGAACAATTTTATGCTGATGATTCTGTTAAAAAAGAGGAATTTTAACATAAGACATACAGTATATGCTTGGTGTAAATGTCACATAAACTCCAGTAGTCTCTTCTTTGTCATGAGCGTAAAGCATTGTTATTTTTACATTATGCTCTAGTTAACCCTGAGCCATCGGAATTACACCATGAATTATGAATTCTAATCTAC
Organism: Hyperolius riggenbachi; assembly: GCF_040937935.1. NCBI lineage: Eukaryota > Metazoa > Chordata > Amphibia > Anura > Hyperoliidae > Hyperolius > Hyperolius riggenbachi. Next base: position 44,023,073 of record NC_090654.1, read on the forward strand.
TCTGGGAATTAGAGCAGTGACTTGCGTGATGCGAGCTTCTAATAATAATTTAGTAAAACATTAATGAACAATGGTTGCCCAGAGGCTTCAAGCTGTTTGCCTCGGACGTGAGCCGGCTCACAGGGACCACCGGAAAAGCCTTGTTTGGTCTTTGGTGGAGAATCTGTTGTTGTCTCCGTGCCAAGGCCATAGATGCAGGAGTGGTCAGGGCAGTTCTGTTCAGCTCTGATGCCTCCCCGAGGAGAGAGGGGAGAAATAACGCTGTAACACCATGTCTTCATTAAGCCACGCATGTTATTTGCAATGCTAGAGAGGTTGTGCTTAATTATCTTGGAAAATTACAATAGTCAGTGGTGGGTTTGGAACAGGAATATCTTATTGTTACAAGCTGGAATGAGCTGTTTGTGGGCTGCATGAATATTTTATGTAGTATAGCGGTCTCCAGGAAACAGCCACAGGCATTGGTATGACCAGTGAGTCAGTTTCTTTAGGCCCTGGATCATTTCATCGTGACTCCTTATCTTCAGCTGTATCATAGCTTGTGTGGCTTAGGTGAGTATCTTAGGGTTTCCGTTAGTTTAGGGGGTATTACTTACTGAGGGTTGGTTTAAGAATCTTCCCTCTGCGTTTGTCACTGTTGATCATCCTCTGCTTCTCCAGACCCTCTCGATTTTGGGGATCAAGGGCATAGCACAATCCTGGATCTCCTCTTACCTGTCTGGACGCTTCTTTACTGTCTCCTGTTCCAATACCAACTCCTCTCCACACTGTCTGTTAGAGTACCACAAGACTCCGTCCTAGGACCTCTCCTGTTCTTCATTTACACTCATGGCATGGAATTAATGGGGGAATGTATGGAGGAGACAGTTTATGTAGAGCTTTGTATGATAGGGTGAGGAGTTTAAACTGAAACCTTTGGGTGATTGGTAGCCAATGGAGAGATTGTCAGAGAGGGGCTGCGTCAGAGGTGCAGGAGAGGTCAATTAGACAAGCAGCAGAGGTCAGTAGGGACTTGAAAGGTGTCAGTCTGTTTTTAGGTAGACCTCAGAGTAGGGTGTTACAGTAGTCAAGATCGGATATGAATAGAGCATGTACTGTACAAGCATTTTGCTAGCTTTCTTTGAAGGTAAGGGACTAATTCATGTTAAAGAGGAATTGTAGTGGAAATAACACAATAAATAAAATTGCTTTTTTTATACAATATTCACATTGCCCATTGTAAAATCTTTCCTCTTCCTGATTTACATAATGTATCACTGGTGTTGACATCTTTAGTTCTGCCAGGTGATCTGTACGGAATGCTTGTTACTGAGACTTTTATGCACAGAGGGAGACATTGCTTGCTGGGCAGTTGGAAACAGCCATTATAACGAAGGTTACAGACAGCAAACTGTCAGGACCTTGGTTATGACATCACACTGTGGGAGGGGTTTCACCACAATATCAGCCATACAGACCCCCCTGATGATCTGTTTGAGAAAAGGAAAAGATTTCTCATGGGAAAGGGGGTATCAGCTACTGATTGGGATGACGTTCAATTCTTGGTTACAGGAACGGTATGACATGAATGTAGAGACAAGCGCTACCAGCTTGGTGCTAGAATTAACACTTCAACTATTTTGCCTCTCTTGTTTTTCCAGTTTCCCAGTGGCTTCCATGGGCACTACAGGAGCAACATTCGAAATGACATTTGCCAGGACTACCGGATGGCAGCCAGGCCTCCACCACCGAAGGCCTTTGCCCAGCGTATTAGGGTGAGGACAGGAAATGGAGTGAGCTGTGAATCCTGTATGAAGGCATGCTTGAACATTGCACCCAGTGTAGTTGTCAGAACTCACAAAGTGAAGTCGGCACACCATCTGTTGTTTTTGGGGTGCTTGGTAAAGTGGCATAGGCAGTGCCACGGTTAGATACAATTCGCAGATATTACCAGCACACCGCAGTTTCACAGCACGCACTTTATTGTGCCAGTCTCCACAGGATAATCCAACAATTGTTTCGGGGGCCGCACAGGGTCCCCCTTTATCAAGGCATGTGGTTACCAGGGGGATAAAGTGGGACCCTGTGCGTCTCCCGAAACAATTGTTGGATTATCCTGTGGAGACTGGCACAATAAAGTGCGTGCAGTGTAGTTGTCAGACTGATAAATGTTAGTCTTGTGCTGGCTTACTTAGTAAGGCAAATTTAATAAAGCGAATCTTAAGTAAAAAAAAAAAAATTAACTTACCTGGGGCTTCTTCCAGCCTCCTGGACTCGTACTGTGCCCATGCCATCCTCCTGCACCCTTCTGGCCAGCGGCAGCGAGCCCCACAAAGCTGGCCTGTCACCGCCAGTGGGCGGCTACTGCGCATGCGCGGTCCTGAGCCACGTGCACCCTGGTCGCGCTCCTGGTGTTGGGAGTGTTCTGCGCATGAGCAGTAGCGAATTACAATGCACTGAACACTCCCGGCTACGGGAGCGCGACCAGGGTTGCTTGTGCTCAATAGCCGCCAACGGTGGTGGAGACAGGCCGGCTTTGCGAGGTTCTCCGCCGCTGGCCAGAGGGGAGCAGGAGGATGATGTGGGCACAGTAGGAGTCCAGGGGGCTGGGAGAAGCCCCAGGTACGTTAAAATCTTTTTATTTTATTTTTTTTACTGAAAGGATACCAGAGCCGAAAAAAACATACAAAACGGGGTGCAGACAAATACTGTCACCTGTGCCGATCCCTATCGTTCCCCCCGTTCTCCTCTCTGCCCCCCGCATTGTACCTGAAAGCACCCCGGGATCTTCTTCTAAGACGCCGGAGTCAGGGTGACTGCGCAGGCGCTGGCCTGGCTGCCCATGGCCGCGAGCACACTGCGCATGCATATGACATCACTAAGCCATGCACATGAGCAATGTGCTCCTGGCCACAGTCAGCCCGGCCAGCACCTGCGCAGTCATCCCGACTCCTGCGAATAGTTGACGCAAAGTCAGGTTTTAAACCCTAATGCACAGAGTGTCAGTGGGCTGTGGAGTGTCACACAGAGAGATACAATAGTACTATCAGAATACAGTGAAATAATAATGCACAGGAGTGGTACTGTGCCTGCAACTTAATGAGGCAACAGCAGTAGTGTGCACACAGCTCTGGGTGTCCGTGGGCTGTGGAGTGTCACATACAAAAAAAACACAGGAGACCGATGTGCTAGCCCTCAAAATGGTTGTTTGTAATGCTTTCACAGCAAGTGAGGAACAAGAACACAGGCCTAGCTAATGCTTTCCCTACCTATCTGCAGCAAGTCTGACCAGTGGCTTAGCTTGGGTATTTTGCCCCCCCCCCCCCCCCCCCCCCAAAAAAAGCGAAGCGGGCCACGGCAAAAAATGGGTGTGGCCATGACATCACATGAGCAGAGCTAATTGTAATTTGAGAGGAAGGGAGAGAGAGGTCGGGCTGCCCTCCCCGCGGCTGACTCCCCACTCCATTACAGCACTTAGGGCGGACGCACGGCCCGAGAAACGGGCCTGACCGTATATCACCCCGGCCCTGCCAATCTGTCACCCCACCTGGTGCGGGTTGCACTCCCCGCCCCCCTCACGACGCTAGTGAGTCTGATCCTGCCCTCACTGACAGTCAGCAGCCAGCAGAGAATTGATCCAATATGGCCACTGCAACTGGGGGGGGGGGGTCCAGGAAGGTGGGCTAGCTGATTGGCTGCCATGTGTCTGCAGACTGTGAGGTAAGGGGTCAAAGTTTAGCTCAATGATGATGTGTAGGGGGTGAATCGAACACACCAAATGTTCGATGTTTGCAGCGAATGCGAACAGCCAATGTTCACAGAATACTGCTCGCCGGCGAACTGTTCCAGCCATCTCTAGTGATCTAACGGTGCGTTCATTACTGAGAGTTCTATGCACAGAGGGAGATATTGCTTGCTTGGCAGTTGGAAAAAGCTGTTATTTCCCACAATCCAATGAGGTTCGCAGACAGGAAACTGTCAGGATCATGGTCATGACATCACACTGTGGGAGGGGTTTCACCACATTATCAGCCACACAGACCCCTCTGATGATCTATATGAGAAAAGGTAAAGATTTCTCATGGGAAAGTCGGTATCAGCTACTGATTGGGATGAAGTTTAATCCCGGGTTAAAGTTCTTCCTTAACGCCTGCTTCCTGCAGGTCATAAAACCCAATTCCACAGAATATTTTTTTTCTATCTAATCTCTCCGACCTGTCCCCAAATATCCTAACAATACATCTCCCATCTTCCAAAACTCTCTCCATACTCCCCTTTCCTCTGTTGTTCAAGAGTCACATGACTTCACCCTTTTGAGGAGACAGGCAAGATCCTCCGTGGCACTCTGGCTCCGATCACGACATCCCGCCCCCTCCCAGCATAAGTCATCCTCCAGAAGCAGTGCGCCAGCAGGAGAAAAGCCACCCTGAATTATTCACTATTACTAAATGAGATCATTTGTATGCAAATTAGCACACATGGTTTCATTTACGCACACGCCTTAGGGCAAGATTGTATTGAATCACAAGATTAGTGCGCACCTGAAGCTCTGAATGAAAACACGTCTGGACACGCTAATGACCTTTATTGATTAAACCCATTGTCTTATTGCAGAAGCCATCTCCTTCTCAGCATCAGCTTCTTGGGACTGTTTTGCATTTTGCACCCATCACCTGTGGATATTTAGTAGAATCCATTCTGTGCTTTGCTCTTTCTATGACTCCTGTGCAGCCAAACAGATCCAGACCATACTTAATCCATCCAGAGCAGGATCACCCACCGGGCAACCTAAACAGGTGCTCGGGGCCTAGTGGGTGTCAAGGGGCCCACCTGCTACCTTCTCTGACCTCTCTCCACTTCAGCTTACCAAACAGACCACAGGGGGGGGGGGCAAATCTACTACCTTGCTTAGGGCCCCATTGCATCTTTCGTATCTGGATCCATCCCATGCAAGAGGTGACAATGTGGGTTGTTTTTAGTCCGTAAAGATAAACTTTACTGAAAAGGGGAAAACATAAATCAATACATTGCAAAGTGAGAAGGAGAAAAATATAAGAGAGATCAAGAAATCAGTGATATTCCCCATTTAAAGGGAACCAGAGACGAAGCACCCTTGTGTATTTTACCATATATATCAGTAAGAACATTAGAGAAAGCACCTACCATGCTCTCTGTTTCATCCTCACTGCTAAAGCTGCCTGTTATCAGCTGTGATAAGAATCCCGGACTGAGCATTCAGTCTGGCTTTGCAGGGAATAATTATAGCTGAGTCATTATAGCAGAGCCACAAGGAGACAGGCTTGGGCTTAAAAAGACACCAGAGAAGACAGACTCAGCTATAATCTTTCCATAGCAAAGCTAGACTGAGTGCTCAGTCAGGGATCCTTATCAGAGGTGATAACAGTCAGATTAAACAGAGAACAATGAAACAAAGAGCAGATTAGGTGTTTACTGTCATGTTCCTACTGATTTATAAGGTAAAATACAAGAGGGTGCTTCATCTCTGGTTCTCTTTAATTTGTTGATGTTGTTTGACCCACAGTGAGTGCGCAGTATCATCTTTACTGCTGGCAGACATGAAAAAAACTACACAGCACCAACTGCCATTATCTATAACCACACCCCCTAACAATGCGATAGGCTAAAAGATTGTTTTTTTTATAGCTATACATATGCACAGAGGGAGATACTGGATACTGCTTGGTGGTTGGAAAAAGCTGTTATTTCCCACAATACAACAAGGTTCACAGACAGGAAACTGTCAGGTATTAGGTCCTGACATCACACTGTGGGAGGGGTTTCTTGGCAATATCAGCCATACAGACCCCCCTGATGATCTATTTGCGAAAAGGTAATGATTTCTCATGGGAAAGGGGGTATCAGCTACTGATTGGGATGAAGTTCAATCCTTGGTTACAGCTCCTCTTTAAATGCTGTCCCCAATATTTTATACTGTACCTTTCAGACAAACCCGAGGTGACTGTAGTCAGGTGCTTCAATTTTGTCTTCAGCAGTCCACAGCACTGGCTTCCAAATGCCTCTGGCTTTTCCTCCAGACTCTGTCTTGCATGTCTCAGATATTGATTTTTGCTATGAGGTTTCAGTAAAGCTAAGAGCACATGATAGATATTTGTCATCAGAAAAACGTTTTGATCATGATTATTATTATTATTATGTATTTATGTTGTGCTGACATCTTCTGCAGCACTTATGTCATTAAAGTGAAAAACTGTAAAATGTAAAATATGTGCAAACATATACAAATAAGAAGTACATTTTTTCCAGAGTAAAATGAGCCATAAATTACTTTTCTCCTATGTTGCTGTCACTAACAGTAGGTAGTAGAAATATGACAGAAGTGACATGTTTTGGACTAGTCCGTCTCTTCATAGGGGATTCTCAGCAAGGCTTTTATTCGTTATAAAGATATTCCCTATAAAGGATTTAAACAATGATGCTGTCCAGCCTCCCTGCTCCCGACACAGTTTTTTGGCAGCTGGACAGAGCAACCACCATTCACTAAGTGCTTTTGAAAATAAATATATCCCTGAGAATCCCCTATAAAGAGATGGACTAGTCCAAAACCTGTCACTTCTGTCAGATTTCTACTACCTACTGTACAGCAACATATGAGAAAAGTAATTTATGGCTCATTTTACTCTGGAAAGATGTACTTCATAGTTACATAGTTATTTTGGTTGAAAAAAGACATACGTCCATCGAGTTCAACCAGTATAAAGTACAACACCAGCCTGCTCCCTCACATATCCCTGTTGATCCAGAGGAAGGCGAAAAACCCTTACAAGGCATGGTCCAATTAGCCCCAAAAGGGAAAAATTCCTTCCCGACTCCAGATGGCAATCAGATAAAATCCCTGGATCAACATCATTAGGCATTACCTAGTAATTGTAGCCATGGATGTCTTTCAATGCAAGGAAAGCATCTAAGCCCCCTTTAAATGCAGGTATAGAGTTTGCCATAACGACTTCCTGTGGCAATGCATTCTACATCTTAATCACTCTTACTGTAAAGAACCCTTTCCTAAATAAATGGCTAAACCGTTTTTTCTGCATGCGCAGATCATGTCCTCTAGTCCTTTGAGAAGGCCTAGGGACAAAAAGCTCATCCGCCAAGCTATTATATTGCCCTCTGATGTATTTATACATGTTAATTAGATCCCCTCTAAGGCGTCTTTTCTCTAGACTAAATAAACCCAGTTTATCTAACCTTTCTTGGTAAGTGAGACCTTCCATCCCACATATCAATTTTGTTGCTCGTCTCTGCACCTGCTCTAAAACTGCAATATCTTTTTTGTAATGTGGTGCCCAGAACTGAATTTCATATTCCAGATGTGGCCTTACTAGAGAGTTAAACAGGGGCAATATTATGCTAGCATCCCGAGTTTTTATTTCCCTTTTAATGCATCCCAAAATTTTGTTAGCTTTAGCTGCAGCGGCTTGGCATTGAGTATGATTATTTAACTTGTTGTCGATGAGTACTCCTAAGTCCTTCTCCAAGTTTGATGTCCCCAACTGTATCCCATTTATTTTGTATGGTGCTAGACCATTAGTACGTCCAAAATGCATGACTTTACATTTTTCAACATTGAACTTCATCTGCCATGTATGTGCCCATATAGCCATCCTATCCAGATCCTGTTGCAATATGACACTATCCTCCTGAGAGTAGATGATTCTGCACAATTGTGTATCATCTGCAAAAATAGCAACATTGCTCACTACTGCATCTACTAGGTCATTCATAAATAAATTGAAGAGCACTGGACCCAGTAGTTATATTCTGATTTCTTGCTTTTAAAAAGCGCTAGCGTTTGAGCGTTTTGCCAAAATCTCGGCAAAACGCTCTAGTGTGAATGGAGCCTTATTGATTATTTCAAGTGAAAAATCTCAAGTGAAAATCTAGAGTAAGATTAGATCAGCGATCAGGTTGATCTGGCCATACATCGAGTTATGTATGGCCAGCGGAAGCCTTCCACCACCAACCTTATCCTTTGTAGAACTTTTTGACCACGAAAACTTTTGTCCCAAATCCCAATACCTTGAAACTAATCCTCCCACCAACCGTATCCCTCTCACGTCTTCTTAAAACTTGTGTTACAATACCCTGACACTTAAGCCTCCCACCAACCTTATCCTTCTCAGAAATCCTGACCCCAAAAACTATTGTCCCAATACCGTGACACTAAGCCTCCCACCAACCCCACAAACCTTATCCTCCTCAGAACTCCCTGACACTGTACCTGTTGTCTCAATACCTTGACACTAAGTTTCCCACCAGCCTTACCCTCCTCAGAAATCCTCGACCCTGAAAACTGTTGTTCCAATATCCTGACAATAAGCCTCCCACCAACCTTATCCTCCTCAGAAATACAGACCCCCAAAACGATTGTCCCAATACCTTGACACTAAAGGGGGCCATACTGTACACTAGGCGACCAACCAACCAATCGACCATCCAATTCGATTATTATAATCGAATTGGATGAAAATTGGTGCTGCCAAGTGCATGCCCGGCCGGCAAAGCGACCATTTTCGGGCCAGAAATTGGCCGCACAGTCGATCGCGCATGTTGGAAAATGTCGGGCCGAGGTTGGTTGGTCAGGTGCGCGGCGGTATGGCAGCCGAATTGCGAATGAGCGACGAGACGACGAAACCCCCGCCCCTGCCGCCGTAATGTATAAATGCATGTAGTGTAGTGCATTTACACATTACCTGCTCGGTGTCAGCCTCCACGCGGTTTCCGTCCATCTCGCCGGGTTCCGCATACACGCCGCTATGTCTGACGTCACGAAGGCGTATAGCGCCTGATCGCTCAAAATCAGTCTTATCACCCGAACGACGGACTGTACACACGCCCGATTTGGCGTGCGGACGACTGAACGATGGGACGTTCAAATGACCCATCCTTCTCAGATCTTCTTAAGCCCCCAAAATATTGCCCCAATACTCTGACACTAAGCCTTTCATGAACCTTATCCTCAGACCTTCTTGACCCTGAAAACTATTGATTGATCGAGTGATCAAGCATCAGGACTGCTTATATTCCAGATTACAGGCATCCAAATCAGCAGGTGCCAAATTACAGGTACAGTGATTGCTGCCAGTCTTGTGTATCTGCATGTCAAAAAAGTTGTACTTACCTATCCTCTGTCCTACATTCTAGAGCCATAGCTCTACCCTTCCTATAATCTGTAAAGGTACGTACACACCTTTAATTTGTGTCGCCCATTGGGGATTGGGACCCAATCCTCTTGGGTGACATCACTGGGCCAGCCAGTACAGACGTGTGTGAACTGTGTAGCTGACGATGTGTATGGTTGCTGTGGGGGGGGGCAGAGGGATGACTGAGTGGGGCGTGCGTAATGTCACGTGGCAGGTGGGGAAAGGCGTCCATCGGGTGAGTTGATCCGCCGAGCGAATCGCTTGGGGTTGGAGGCTGTCGTACACACGCTTGATTATTGGCTGAGGCTGTCGTTATCACCCACCTTAGCCAACTTTAGTCAAGTTTAGTGTACAAGCCTTCAAGTAAACCTGAAATGGAAGGCTATAAAAGTTAGCTTCACGAGTTGGGGCATACTGGGAAGGCGCAGAACGCTCCCAGCCACAGGAGCCAGGGGTGCCTCTAGCCATTTTGTCACTCCAGGGGAGAAAACCTGTGCCCCCCCACACACACACACATACACACACACCAAAAAAAAAAATCATTGTAATGTGGCAGCGTTTCCCTAGAAAATAATTGTAATGCAGCAGCGTTTCAACAAAAATAATCGTAATGCGGCAGCGTTTCACCAGAAAATACACGTAGTGCGAAAGAGTTTCACCAGAAAATAATCGTATTTCAGCAGCGTTTCACCCAGAAATAATTGTATTGCAGCAGCGGTTCACCCGAAAATAATCGTAATGCGGCAATGTTTCACCAGAAAATAATCATAATGCGGCAGTGTTTCTTTACATATAATGCGGCAGTGTTTCACCAGAAATTACACAATGCGGGCAGTGTTTCACCAGAAAATACACATAGGCAGGGCTCCACTTTCATGAGGCACAAAGGGGGACAGAAGGAGGCACAGGGGGACTGAATATGGCACACAGGGCGACATAGGGAGGCACAGGGGACACAAGGAGGCACACAGGGGGACACAAGGAGGCACATGGGCAACAAAAAGAGGCACAATGGGGGACAGAATGAGACACAAAGGAGGACAGTAGGAGGCACAGGAGGACAGAAGGAGGTACGCAGAGGGGCAGCGGGTGGTACCTGGGGACAGAAGAAGGCATGAGGGCCAGAAGGAGGCACAAAAAAGGACAGAATGAGGCACAGGGGAAGTGAAGGAGCCACACGGAGACAGGAGGTACAAAGAAGGACAGATTGAGGCACAATGGGGAACAGATTGAGGCACAATGTGGGAAAGATTAAGGCACAAAGGGAGACAAAAGGAGGCACAAAAAGCAGCAGAAGCAGGCACGATGGGGGACAGGAAAAAAAAAGTGGGCAAAGGGAGGCACAGGGAGACAGTAGGAGGCACAAAGGGGAACAGAAGGATGCACAAAGGGGGACAGAAGGAGGCACAAAAGGGTGAAAGAAAAAGGCAGAGGGGGATGTAAGGGACCACAGGGAGGCAGAGGGGGAAAGACAAAGCTACAGGGAGACAGAAGAAGGCATGAAGGGGCACAGAAGGAGGCACAAGGGGACAGAGGAAGGCGCAGGGAGCAGAGGTAGCACATAGGGACTGAAGAGGCACATAGAGACAGAATGAGGCACAAAGGGAGACAGAAGGAGGCACATGAGGACAGAAGGAGGCAGAGTGGGACTGAAGGAGGAACAGGGGGGCAGAGGTAGCAGGGGGACAAAGAAAGGCACAAGGGGACATAATGTGGCACAGGGGGACAGAAAGAGGCAGAGGTGGCACAGGGGGACTGAAGGAGGCACATGAAGACAGAAGGAGGCACAAAGGGAGACAGGAGGCATAAAGGGAGACAGAAGGACAAACAGGGGGTCAGACATGGCACAAGGGACTGAAGGAGGCACAAGGAGACACAAAAGGGACAGAAGGAGGCACAAAGGGAGGGGGAGGATGTACAAGGCACAGAAGGACTTAGCTTATGCTAAGCAGAACACCCATGGGGGTGGGGCTTAGTCCGGGGTGTGGCTTATGTCAGGAGGCATGGCTTAATCCAGCAACATGGCGCCCCCAGGACCAATGGCACTCCAGGCAATGGCCTGTACTGCCTATGCCTAGAGGCTCCCCTGACAGGAGCGCAAAAGGGCAATGCGCGGGCAGACTGGCCCTGGCTGGCAAGGATAACGGGACTTCTACCGGACAATCCAGGAGACGGAGGAGGACGGCGATGAAACGATCAGCATTGGAGTTTGGAGGAAGCCCCAGTTATGTATAAAACTTTTGTACCCTTTCATCTCAGGTACACGTTAAGACTGCAGCTAAACCGCAGTTATATAACCGGTGGAGAAGTTCCATTTGCCCGCCCCACCTGTGAGAGATGAAAGTGTGAAGACAGTGCTTTGGTGTCATTACAGCGCTGTGATATGAATAATAAATACACAGAAGTGGGTTAGGACATCAGCACCTGTGTACTGGGTAAATAAAGGCAGCGGCAGAGCCACCGCCAGCGCCATGTCAGTTCTGCTCGGCTGCTGCGCCTGATTAAAGCCACATGTTGAAGAGGAATCTCGCTTTTCATAAAGCGACTCGTCAGGGCTGTTTGCGAAGCATCATTCCTGGCTTCAAAGCTGCTCACTGACATGTTTGTTTACAGTCGCCAAGGGAAGTATTTACCTCTCTAAGTGTATTTGTGTAACCTTCAAAGCACTGGATGCAAAACAAAGATCTCCAAATATGGATTTGTCCACAAGACAGAATGGATCTGTTGTTGGGGCTGGAATTACTGCTGACATTCTGTTCCTACATCTAATATCAATGTTTAGAAACTCGTACTGGATTATTCAGTCCATTACTGGGATTTCTTTTAAGACTAGGAGCAGATTTTAAGTTGCAATATTAGTTTTCCACTTATATTCCGGCTCCAGCAGCAATCTCATTGTTTTGATCAGACCTTCTTCTTTCCTGACTCAAGGGCGTCCTCTTTTGTTAAAGAGACACTGAAGCGCAAAAAAAATATATGAAATAATGAATTGGTTGTGTAGTACGGATAGTTACTAAAAGATTAGCAAAGAAAATATTCTCATATTTTTTATTTTCAGTTATATATAATGTTTTTTATAACATTGCATCAGTCTCTAATATTTGCGGTTTACACACTACTCAGCATTCTAAATGATTTTACAGAGCAGTCTTGTGAACTATTGACCTGTCCTCTGCAGAGAAAAAGAAGATACATTTATAGACACTTGAGATCGTAAGCTTCAGAAGACTTTGAAAGTCGTGGAGCTCAATGGCTTTTTTTGCATAGATAACTGGAGTTTCTTAACCCTTCCTGTACTGGAAACAATATTAGACTTATGTCTCTACTCCTAATGTGTTATTTCTTAGCTGTACTACACATACAAATTATTATATCATCATTTTTTTTACTTCATTGTCTCTTTAAAGTGCATCTCTTGCATCTGTTTTTTATTGAACATTGACTCATTTAGGACCAAAGGCTGTGGCCCCTTTTAGAGCTTTTTTTTCCATGTTAGTACTTCTTGATTGCTTTGATTGGGTCAAAGTAATCGGGCAGTCAGGAGCCAATGAAAACGGCTCCTGACCGATGTACAGAACTCCGCTCTTTGGAAACCTCCATCTGCATTGCCGCGACCCGCCCACAGCTCAACAGCCACCAATTAGGCTGAGGCTGCTGAGCTAGGGCTGAGTGGTGGCAACTCAGATAGGGGTGAGAAGAGCCTCTGCAAAAATTAAAAAAAATCGCATTTCCTAAGTGTGAAGGGGCGGAGCTATCACCTGTATGAATGAATTACAGTGGAACAGTTAAGAGATTACACCTGAGACATATTCCCCTCCCCCAGTCCTGCATCATTAAGACAAAGCCTTGCATGACATGCTCAGTCTTTTATACTTCAAGTACTCTTTAAACTCCTTAGATAATCTGTTTAAAGTGTAATGAAACTCAGCATTTCCTCATTGCTCTAAAAGATTAATGACAGCATAAAAAATGTACTGTCACAGGAGCCCTAGTGGTCAGACCGCAAATTGCCTTCCAATCGGTTTCAGCACACAGACCATGCAAGCTTTGGTCGCGATCTTTGCGCAGAAACAGACAGAAATTTGGGCAGCAGCCTGACCAGAAGGGAGCCTGTGAGGTACGGTAATTACAACTTTACACACTATTTCCGGGTTTCTGCCACCACCACTGGTATGGGCCAGTGGACCCGACTGACTGACTGACTGGTCCTGCAAATAAAACGGTTAAACACACTCTATTCTGTCTAGATAACAATAGTAGCGTCTCTTCAGAGACCTGAGTTCAGTTTCTGTGTATGCTGAATAATAGGGTAGCGGAACAGTGAATGACTTTGATAAAGTCTTTTATTCACGGGCAATATAAATAATTAATATATACAGACAATTATTAAAATCAACAATTATTGAAACAGTAATATCCAGTATGAAAAATAAAAGAAAGGGGGAAAAAATACTTAGTTTCATGGAAAGATGTCCTTTTGTGGGAAGAATCATAAAGTCCTTGGTAAAATCCTTTATTTCAGCTCAATTTAAAATCTAAGCAAAATGGTTTCAAGTTCCGCAAAGTTCTTTGTTTCAGAGCAAAATTCAAAGTTCAGCAAGATGGCCGCCAACCATGTGTCCTCTGGCTGGCAGCAGACTGTTCTCATATAGATGGAATGTGGAGGACTGAGGGGAGAGCCCCTCGCAGATTCTTTTGATGAAGCTGGTTTGGGGGTGTGGCAGTGCCGGCCCCCTCTGAGTTACCAACCAATGACAGTTCATTTCCTCTGAGACATTTTAGGTTTTAAACTTATAAACTGCCGTAACTCACAAACGATACAAGTCATATTTAGGGGGATAACAGATTCATACTTGTCGGAAAATACAGATTAATATGACATCAGACATGGCTAGTGCAGCGGACCCAGTTCTTGAGAAGGGTCATACCTCAATAACCAGACGGGCTATCACAATGAATTTCATATCAGCACGATGGACAGATTTTACCGAATAAGACTATATGAATTTCATAGCTGTTCGATGTATGGTTGCCATAGAATCGACAAGAAACCATACCTCATACGCATTCAGATGGCCCGTGATCGGTGCCGGATAGTCTGGAGTGAAAGCAGGTTTTGAATAGCCCCCTGCTGGGATTAGCTTCCTTGCTCTCCCTGTTATGAAAGGCTCACCAAATGGAGGTAATTGAGAATAAACATCCTCCTGGACACAGGCCTGGCCCAGGCTAATTAACACATCAAAAGATATCCTGCACCTAAGTTGGGCAGAGGAGAAAAAAAAAAAACTTGTATTTTAAAAAACCTGAACTGTCAGTTCTGCTTGCTGCAATGACTGGCAAATCCGACCAAGACATCGGAAAGTCAACGGCGAATCTGCCAGATTCGCCGACGTTCCTTCCGGCTGTTCCGTGACAGCTGGGAGGAAGAGAAACTCCAGGTTGCTACAGGTAGCCCCTACACAACCAATCCAGATTCTATTGATCTGAAGCGCAATCGATGCAGAGAAACAATTGCGATCGCTTTTTCTTCACGGGCGGTTCCAGGACGCGTCTGCGGCCCCGCAACCGTCCGTGACATGTACTACCACAAAAAAAAAAAAAATAAAATATATATATATATATATATATATATAGTAGCAGAGCAGCATTCAAACAGATAAACACAGCACTATATTCTTCAGTGGAAAGCTCTGTGCTATCGAAAGAGGTGATAACATTATGTTCTGTCTATATTCCCTTGTCAGATACATTTAGTAAACAATAGCAAACTGCCGAAACTGAGCTGTACTGAGCTGAGAGGATCGCTAGATAGATTTTAATACATAAATTGCAGCTATGCAACAAAATGCAATGGCAGCTTTCAGAGCAGAATAACTGTACTTTGGAAACTTGTCATTTGTACACAGACAATATTACTTGTGCACAAAAAGCAAATACGATAACGGTATGGGTAATAAACAGTAGGAACACACATTTTTTATTGAATGTTATGCCACTTTAAATTTAGACAACATCATTCCGGCCCTTGCAACAGAACAAAGCACTCTCAGCATGAAAGCAATCCTTTTTTTTTTTATTTTGCAGATCTTTCCAAAATATAGTTGCCCGGTGAGTGTTGCTTGTCAGCAGCAGACACTTAGCAGATGTAGGGCATGTGAGCATGGAGGCAGCACACAAGCACTCGCCTAGGCTCTCTCCCTGATTATGCGAGGCCAAGATTATTCCATTTTAGGAGATGCAGTCATGACCGCTCTTTCCATCTTCCTGTAGTTCAGAGACTAAGCAGAAGATTCTACAGATAATTGTGCAATCTCACTTAGGCTGCTGCCGTCTCCAGCATACTCTTCTCTCTCTCTCTCTCTGTTACATTAACATTTCTTAATGTACGGCCTCATATGGGCGCATTCTCCAGTGCGCCGCGCAGCCCGGAACTTCTGCCATTACTCGCGGTCTGAATCAGGCTGAGTGGTGCTGCTCAGCTATTCAGCCGCTTAGTGGGTGCGGAACACGAAAATTCAATTCCGAAATGCCATTTATATAAGAGGATTCGAATGTCCAGGCTTGGGGTGACATCTGTAAATATTTGAGCGCCGCGTTTCTGTGGCGCCGGATAACTACATTTCGGCATGCATTAAAGTAAACCTGAAGTGCCCAAAAAATTATGAGATAATGAATGGTTTGTGTAGTACGGATAATAAATAGAATATTAGTAGCCAAGAAAAGTCTTATATTTTTATTTCCAGTTTTATAGCTTTATTTTTAACATTGCATCATACTGTCACAGTTGCAGTTAAGAAACCACACTCTGTCTTTTAAGCTGTAAAAGAAAGCAGAGCTAATGACCCATGGAACGTTCATGCAGTAAAACCTCATGTCACACTGTCTTTTACTGTTTCGTGGCTGTTTAAAGGACTTACTTACCTGAGGCTATCCTCCAGTCTATAGCAGTCATTTCGCAGCTCCGGTCCTCCTTGGTGTCCCGCTGGCCGCCCGTAAAGATCTAAGGCGGTCTGCGCCCGAGCCTGAACACGTCTACGTCATCTGCCGCGTACTGCGCTGCAGTGCTGCCCAGACTCAGTACCTCCCCGGTGGAATGGTCACACGCAGACTTGCCAGCGGGAAACCTAGGAGGACCGGAGCTGCAATGAGGGAGCGAAATGACTGCTACGGGCTGGAGAAAAGCTCCAGGTGAGTAGAAGTAGATAAAAGCCTCGCCTCATATGTGCTTTAAAGGAATCATCAGCCAAAATATGATGACCCCAACCCCCCCACCCCCATCTGGCCCTGGGCCCTGGGCTGGCGGCTCCGTTCCCAGCCGCCAGCCCAGGGCCCCTGCCAATGCAGAGGCCGACCTGCGCCGTACACACCACACCACGTGCAAGTGATTGACAGCGGCTGTCGCACAGGCGCAGTACATGGGCACCGGCATCTGCACCAACGGGGACCCAGCGCCAGTGGCTGGGAGTAGAGCTGCGGCGCTGGACGTATCGGCGGCAAGGGGCTGGAGGAAGCCCCAGGTAAGTAGATGGGGGAAGCTTATTTTGGCTGATAATTCCTTTAAGCTCTTCAGGAAACGGGACTGACTTCGATAAAGCTGTGGACAAGCTCAGAGAAGCTCTTTTGCATAGATAACAACTCAATTTTTTTAACTCTTCATGTACTGTAAAACAGAAAGGGACTTCACATCATCTCTAAGTAGGGGTAGTAACATATGTGAATATGTTTATCTTATGATGTCACATGTCACGCCAGATTCACTTTTCTCCTCCTCCACTGGCACAACAGCCCAATTTAAGACCTGGCCCCCTTCAGTTTCCTGCCATCTCTATCGATTTCCAAAGGTTTCTTAACAATTAGGTTTTTAATAGGTTGTTAGCCTATTGCCCAACCCCCAGATTTGGAGGAACAGGCTATCCCGTTTAGTCCGGAACATCACCTTTGACCTGTCCGGCTGCGTCCATTCTTACATAGTTTTGGGGTACCGTAAATAAATATATATGCACCAGGAAATGCTAGAGACAATATCAGCAAAAATAGGGATTCTTGGGAAATGCCTCATAAAGGTACTGTCAATAGTACCAAAGACAAGGGGCAGAGTATGATATTTTATGCAAAGATTACCCTCTACCAGCGATCTATCTGTCTTATTTATGTACAATAAGTCCCGTTTATCCAAAACTCATCAAACCCACACCTCCCAACTGTTTGAGATAAGAAAGAGGGACAATTAAGCCATGCCCCTGCCACACCCCTGATCACGCCCCATCACACCCCTAGTCACGCATACCATAAAGATTTTATAAGAAAAATATGTTGCTTTATAATTCAGACCACACTGGTCCTTTCTATCCTGGTTCATTTCCCTTTGTTTTAACATTTGAAAATAAGAAATGTATCAATTTACAGCTGGGAATATAGTTTAGAGTCAATTAAACACACCTTTCAGTAGAAAAATACATATATTTATATACAGATCTGTGGTCCTGACAGAGGGGCAAATGAGGAAGAAATTGAGATCGATGATACAGAGGTGCCAATTTGAATAAAATATTTAAATATCGTTAAAAAGGGGGCAGTGATGAACTTACCTCCAGGAAGTCAGACACACTTGGTGTAATTTCAAAAAGCAGTTTTTTATAAAAAACCAAACAGTAACAGCAATAACAACTGCATTTGCAACACGTTTCGCGGGCGTACCTGCTTCCTCAGGCAATAACGTGGAGCATCTGGGAGGCATAAAAATGCTCAGGAGAACGTCTTAAAAATTTTTTATTTTAATTGGCATCCCTGTATCATCGATCCCAATTTCTATTATTGTTCACCCCTGGTGGAGGGGTTCATCCCCATTATACTTCTAGTATAGAGAGCAAATTTTAAGCCTGAATGGGGATGGGTCTGTGATTACCATCTGCCTACACAGTGGTTACCTTGGAGGTAACCCACCCTTGTGAGTATTATTTGAGACAACATTCACTTTTCCCTTATTTCAACATACAACACCATTGGGGCTCTCGGTCTCTCTCCCTTATTTTTGTTTAACAAATGAGAAAGAAAGCACGACAGAGGGATTGGATTCCCAAAGAGGCACTGTCCCTCCAAAAAAGGGACAGTTGGCTGAAGAAGGTGGTTCAGCGCACTGGGTTCAGCGCTGGGCGGCAAGACCAGGCACCCCATAGCAGCAACGTAATGCTGTGTGGGGTGCG
The DNA here is from genome assembly GCF_040937935.1 of Hyperolius riggenbachi. Classification (NCBI taxonomy): domain Eukaryota; kingdom Metazoa; phylum Chordata; class Amphibia; order Anura; family Hyperoliidae; genus Hyperolius; species Hyperolius riggenbachi. The sequence goes on from NC_090654.1 coordinate 44,041,437, forward strand.
TAAGGGTCATTCGGGGCTCTGGAGGTTGCCGGACTTCGAATTACATCGCTCTCCAAGTTGCAACAACTCGGAGGGGGAATAGTAATTAACGCCACCGGGGAATTTTGCGGCTGCAGGGAGAGCCGTCATTTGGCTCACCCTGCACCCAACTCACTTGCGACGCGTACATTTACGTACGCCAATTGGGAGCTAAGACTAACCAGCACTCTCAACCAACCAGCAGTCTCAACCATCCCTAAGTATACGCACAGTGGTGAAGGCCAACTCCTTAAGCTGTTTGTGGGCTCTGCTGTGCTTTTAGACTAGATTCCAAGTGCCCCCCCCCCCCCTCCAGGTTAACCACTTAATGACAAGCAGACTTATAAAAACGTCCTGCTAGAGCCTCTTAGCGGCTCCAGTCAAACAGTGCTGCTGCTGCCAATGTGCGCGTGCGTTGTGCATTCCTGTGCACGTGAGATTAGTGAGAAGAAAAAAAAACACCATAGAAAAAATACACCTTTATTTCCAAATAATATATTGTCACCATACTTTGTACTAGGGACACAATTAAAATCGTGTGATAACCAGAACAAATAGGCAGATAAAATGTGTGGGTTGTATGCATAGTAGCAGTGTTTATATTAAAACTGATGAGTGGCGCATGCACGAAACGCGTAGGGCGGAGCTACAGGCGAACGAGGCTGGCGTGGAGGCGCTCTGTTTGATACATGCCTGATTTTATTCTGAATATGTGAGTGCACTATTTTATACTCTTAAATAAATGTGGATGGTTTTACGCTATGTTGAGTCCTTCAGTTGATAGGCTGGCATGAGGTATCTGCTTTTGTGGAGTGCTATCGTTTGAGGAAACGGCTGGAAGCGTCCCATCTGAGTATACTAAGCGCTGCTGCTGTCTTATAACTTGGACGGCAGAGAGTAAGGTGAGAGGCCACGCATGATCTGGTGGATATCTGCATGTTTTTGGGAGAGTGCATATGGTGCTGGTTTGCTGTCTGTGGTGTGGCAGCCATTTCACATGGTGAGGACCTGTATAACCCTATGAGTCGCAGTGTATACACATAGGGTATAGGTTGCAGCACTGAGTGTTGTGGAAAAGGCAACTGTTTGAAGCAGTATCACACTATGGGCTCGATTCACAAAGCGGTGCTAACCCAGTTAGAGACTTTAGGCGTGATAACCATTGCACCACGCTGGTGAAAAGCCAGTTTAGGCATTAGAGTGGGGCCGAACCTCCGATTTTAGGTTCGCGAACCGGGTTCGCGAACTTCCGCGGAAGGTTCGGTTCGCGTTAAAGTTCGCGAACTGCAATAGACTTCAATGGGGATGCGAACTTTGAAAAAAAAAAAATTACGCTGGCCACAAAAGTGATGGAAAAGATGTTTCAAGGGGTCTAACACCTGGACCCCCAGGTGGAGGAGTGGGATACACGCCAAAAGTCCCCGGGAAAAATCTGGATTTGACGCAAAGCAGCGTTTTAAGGGCAGAAATCACATTGAATGCTAAATGACAGGCCTAAAGTGCTTTAAAACATCTTGCATGTGTATACATCAATCAGGTAGTGTAATTAAGGTACTGCTTCACACTGACACACCAAACTCACCGTGTAACGCACCGCAAACAGCTGTTTGTGTAGTGACGGCAGTGGCGGGTTCACAGAACAGGTATGCAGTGGCAGGTTCACTGAACAGGTATACAGTGGCGGGTTCACTGAACACAACAGGTATGCAGTGGCGGGTTCACAGAACAGGTATGCAGTGGCAGGTTCACTGAACAGGTATACAGTGGCGGGTTCACTGAACACAACAGGTATGCAGTGGCGGGTTCACAGAACAGGTATGCAGTGGCGGGTTCACTGAACACAACAGGTATGCAGTGGCAGGTTCACTGAACAGGTATGCAGTGGTGGGTTCACAGAACAGGTATGCAGTGGTGGGTTCACAGAACAGGTATGCAGTGGTGGGTTCACAGAACAGGTATGCAGTGGCAGGTTCACTGAACAGGTATGCAGTGGTGAGTTCACAGAACAGGTATGCAGTGGTGGGTTCACAGAACAGGTATGCAGTGGTGGGTTCACAGAACAGGTATGCAGTGGCAGGTTCACTGAACAGGTATGCAGTGGTGGGTTCACTGAACAGGTATGCAAGTGTGGGTTCACAGAACAGGTATGCAGTGGCAGGTTAACAGAACAGGTATGCAGTGGCAGGTTCACTGAACAGGTATGCAGGTATCCAGTGGGCTCACTGAACAGAGCAGGTATGGTGGGCTCACTAAACAGAACAGGTATGCAGCCAGGAACAAGCTAAGCCTAACTAATCTTTCCCTATGAGAGACAGTCTGCAGCAGCTCGCCCTACTCTCACTAACGCAGGCACACGAGTGAGCGTAATGGCCGCCGCTGCCTGCCTTGTATTAGGGGGGGAGTGGCTCCAGGGGCTAGTGTAGCCTAATTGGCTACACTGGGCCTGCTGACTGTGATTTAGAGGGTCAAAGTTGACCCTCATGGTGCATTATGGGGCGAACCGAACTTCCGCAAAAGTTCGCCTGCGGGACGCGAACGCGAACCACTGAAGTTCGCATGGAACCGTTCGCAGGCGAACCGTTCGGCCCAACTCTATTAGGCATGATAAATTTAGGTGTGATAAATTTAGGTGTGATAAGTTTAGGCGTGATAAGTTTAGGTATGCTAAGTTTAGATAAGTTTAGATCGCACGCAAAGTCCCGCACGCAAAGCAGCGCCATTAAACTCTATGCGAAGTGCACTAGACTTTGCTAGCGCAAAACTTTTGATCAGCTGTGCAATGCGGTGCTAACCCAATTGGTGCTTAAACTTATCATGCCTAAACTTATCACACCTAAACTTATCATGCCTAAACTTATCATGCCTAAACTGAGTTTAGACATGATAAAGGGCTTTTCACCAGCGTGCTAACTGTTAGCACCGCTTTGTGAATCAGGCCCTATGTCTCTTTATTTTTTTCTCTTTCTGAGTGATACATTATAAGAAGATTGGATATACATGTGAGCGCAGCATTTTGAATGAAGATTTATATTAAAACTAAAGGGATGAAATTGGAGAAATAGTGTATTTTTTCATTTTTTCCTAGTTTTTCCCTTTAAAATGCATAGAAAATAAAGTAATTACTGAAAACAAATATAAACCCCAAAAAGCCCAATTTGTGGTGAAAAAAACAAGATTTAGATCATTTCATTGTGATTAGTAGTGATAAAAGAGACACTGAAGCGAGAATAAATCTCGCTTCAGTGCTTATATTCAGCAGGGGCACATGTGCCCCTGCTAAACCGCCGCTATCGCGCCGCTAAACGGGGGTCCCTTACCTCCTAAATCCCCTCCGTGCAGCGGGGGATCACTTCCGCATTCAGGCAGGGCTAATGGCTGCAGCCCTGCCTCACGCGCGTCTGTCAGCGCGTATCTCCGCCTCTCCCCCACCCCTCTCAGTCTTCCTTCACTGAGAGGGGCGGGGGAGAGGCGGCGATGCGCCGCTGATAGACGGCTCTGTGAGGCAGGGCTGCAGCTGTTAGCCCTGCCTGAAGAGCAGCAAAATCTACAAACAAGTTGGTCGTTGATTGTGCAGGGGGGGGGGGGGTTGGGGGTGAAGGGACCCCCGTTCAGCCGCGGGATAGCGGCGTTTTAGCAGAGGCACACATGCCCCTGCTGAATATAAGCACTGAAGCGAGATTTATTCTCGCTTCAGTGTCTCTTTAAGCTATTGGCAAATGACAGGGATGAGCACGGAAAGGTGAAAATCGCTCTTGTCCGTTAGGGTAAAAACCGTTTTGGGGTGAAGTGGTTAATTAACTCTCAATTACGGTATTTTAACATCAAAACAGATTATGGTAGTTAAATAGAGTGGTATAAACTGTAGTACTATATTAGCTAGGCCTATATTTAACACTGAGTCTCAAGCTAATACAGTAAAAAGCACACCTATCTTGCATCAGCTGATCCCCGTTGGTGACGAATAACCGAGACTCTACTGTATATACAGTAACGATGTGTCTTTTTATCTGTCTGTATTTCTGTCCTGTCTGTGCACCTCTCCAGATCCGGGATATCATGGCATGTCTCCAGGACAGGCGCTGTCGGCTTGCAGTTCTCAGTCCCCTGAGCCGTATAATTAGGATCGGTTGTCACATGATGAATGTTCATTAGTGCTTTGTAATTATTACAACAAAATGATTACATGTTATAGAGCAGTGCGTTTCCCCTGTACTGTAGCGTTTCCTGAATGAGATGATAAATCAGAAGCGGATGCAGTCGCTTGGATTTTAATTACTTCTCCGACGTAAGATTTGATTATAGACCTCCTTACAGGGTTTCCAGAGACAAGCACGTGACGGAACATTTGATCAAATTCGCATCTGGTGAAAGCGCATTCGCCCGGGGTGTAAAACCGACAGTTATACGCCATTACTTTATACAGATCTATTTTTCTTTCTCACTCGTATCGTTTTTTTACATTTTAGGATGGCTGTATGAATGTGTGCATGATTTGATAAGCTCTCTGTTCTTAAAGTGTACCCAAGACGACATGATGAGATAAACATGTGTATGTACAGTGCAAAACATATTAATAACCAGGCTGTTTTACTTGTTTTATTTTGCTGCCTGAAAGAGTTTATTTTCAGGCATGCAAGTGACAGCTTCTGTCTTGTCGGGAATATAGTAAGCTAATTACAGCCATAAAAGTTTTCCTAGCAGAATACAACTTCTGAGAGCAAAGTGAGATAGAAAAAAGTCAGTCGTCGAGTATTTTTATTTAGGGACACCTAATAGGTTGCCACTGAGCAGAGACAACATTCATTCTACATTGTAGATGTGTAAATAAATATTTAAAAAAAATGGGATATCTGAAAAAAAAATCATTTTTAGGAGTAGGAGGATAAATACAATTGTTTATCTTATCAGTTATTTTCACCTCAGGTTCACTTTAAAGTGGTTCATAAAGTGAATACCAAAGTATTCATACCTGACATTGTTGCTTAACCACATTGCATCCAGACCTTGTTACCCACCAGAGCAGTTTTTACATTTAAGCTATGTCCTTATTTAATCAGCAATAGCTTTATCCCTACGTATGACACATAAATAAAATATATATTGTTTTTTTCAAGACAAACTAGACTTCATTATATGGCATTTTTGTCCCTTGAACAATTTTTTTTCTAGGCACTTATTAATGAGAAAAAGAGGAAATAAATAGAAAAAAAACACTTTATTTCTCAGTATTACCAATTCCAGTTTAAAAATAAAAAGGACTACCGTAGATAAAAAACATACATTTTGGCTATTTCTACTGTTTATCATAAAACTTCGATTATGTTCCTGTCACAATTTAAGGTGAAGATATTTGATTTTGAAATAATGCTACAGGGTGCATTTTTCACTATGAATTGAGAAAAAAAGGTATTTTTAATTGTAAAAATCAATCTTATGGTGGCCATACACGATACAACAAAAACGTTTGATTATCCCATTTTTTCAATCTAAACGATCGAATCGAATGAAAGTTGAAAATATTTATTTTTTCGATCAAGAAATTCGAACGATTATCCTGTTTTTTCGAGAAAAATCTGATCGGACATGCTGCAAAATGTTTTATATTCGATCTAATGGAATAATCAAACTAAATTATCTAATCGAAAAAAAATGAAAAATTGTACCATGTATGGCCACCATTATTGGTTCAGGGAACATACAGTATATTCACTTTCAGCAATTAGTGCTGCATCAGATAGTGCCAGAGGTGTGCACAGGAGCAATCCCAATGGTGCACAGCTGTGCTTCAGCTACAAGACATCTACGTCCTCGTGGCTTAGATGAAGTCACAGAGGACTTAGCTATAATGTAATGGTGGATAAAGTGGTTAAAGAGGCACTATAGTGACATATAGTAAAATGCAGTACATTTTTCATATGCCCGCTTTAAATATTTTGGTTTTAGCATTAGAAACATTTCCTATACATCTACCATATTTTTCAAAATATAAGACACACTTTTTCTTCACCAAAACTGGGGGGTGGGGAGGGGGCATTGGTGTGTCTTATATTTCAAAGATACGGTATTGCAGCCACCGGAATATACTTACCACATCCTGGCGCCGCGCTTTTCTCCTCCTCCGTTTCAGGATGAAGCTCTTCAGGATTCCATCCTCCACGCTCGTCTTCGCCACAGTGTCCGTCTGTAGACTGCAGCCTTCCACTGCACACGCCACTGCTGCCATCCTTCCTGGTTACAGCATCCTCCTCGGAACTTCCTGGATACAATTCCTCTGCTATGTGACCTGCGGGGGCTCTGTATGACTGATATTGTGGTGAAACCCCTCCCACAGTGTGATGTCAGCACCTAGATCTTAAAAGTTTCCTGTCTGTGAATCTTGTTGCATTGTGGGAAATAACAGCTGTTTATAGCTCCCATGAAACCAGTATCATCCTCTGTGCATATGTATATCTATTAAAAAAACAACCTTTTAGCCTATCGCATTGTTAGGGGGTGTGGTTATACATAATGGCAGTTGGCGGTTTCTATTTTTTTCTTGTCTGAAAGTAGTAAATATGACCCCCAGGCTCATTGTGGATTAACCATTTCAGCCCGTCGGTATTTTTCACCTTATAGACAAGAGGAATTTTCACATTTCAGCGCTTCTCCATTTCATTCCCCATTAACGTTATCAATACTTATCACATCAAAATGATCTATACCTTGTTTTTTTCCGCCACCAATTGGGCTTTCTTTGGGTGGTACATTACACTTAGAAATATTTTATTCTAAATGCATTATAATGGAAATAATAAGAAAAAAATGGAAAAAAAATCATTATTGCTCAATTTTCAGCCATTATAGTTTGAAAATAATTCATGCTACCGTAATTAAAATCCACGCATTTTATTTGGCCATTTGGCCCGGTTATTGCAATGTTAAAATTATATCCTTAGTATAATGTATGGTGACAATATTTTATTTCAACATAAAGGTGCATTTTTCCAGTTTTACACCCATTACTAATGTTTAGCCCATAATTTAGTAATAATATGCCCTCTTGACATACATATTGTTAAAAAAAAAATATTCCCTAAAGTCAGTAGGTGTAATTTTACTATTTAGCCACAAGATGTCCCCATTGAGTGCTTCCTATTCGCGTACAATATGTATGTTATAGGCGGCTGTATTTAAGAACGAACACTGTTTTGAGCTAAAACAGTGTTCATTCTCGGCGGACATGTTTGGATTGGCACAGGGGACTTTTGTCCCCTGCAGCCAATCCCCACTGCTCCCGGCAACATCGCCCGCATGATTCAGCACCCCAAACTGCAGCGACGTGACTAGCGCTCACGTCCCAGCGGCAGAAATGGTTAAACAATGTGAACAAATTACATGGCGAATATCAATCATTTCTTGATCTCTCCTCTATTTTTTAACTTCTCACTTTGCAATGTATTGATTTATTTTTCCGCCTTTTGGCCTTTTGATTCGGGGGAATCAGGAGAGGATGGCGTGGAAGGGATCAGGCCGGAGGGGGCTGCAGGAAACCCCAGGTATGTATATTTTATAGCTGTGGCACCATTTCAGTCCAAATGAACATACAGTACATTCAGAACATACACATGTTTATCTGATCATGTCACGTGTCAGTTATAGTACCCTTTAAGTGTGCACAAATTATATCTAGTATTTATTTAGCACCGGCATCTTCCACAGCGCTGTACAGAGCATATTGTCTTGTCACTGTGAAGAAACGCGGAAAAGCCGCCGTCTCTCAAGGTGAGGCGGCTGTCTCCGCGTCCAGCATGGCGTCACAACGCGGAAAAACCGCCACATAGGCAGAGCGGCGGAATCCACATTGGGAACAGCGGAATCCGCATTGGAAACGGCGGAATCCGCATTGGAACTGGATACATTGCAAGACAGTTCTAGTGTGGCTGGGACTGATAGTCCACCAGGATTCAGAGTAACACGCGCGCGCGCACACAGAGACAGAGCTTATATAACAGCCAGAAGTGAGTCAGCTGACCAGGCTGGTCAGCTGACATTTTCCACAACTCTCATTGGTCCAGCAATTATTGAGGTCCTGGAAAGGTCCTTGGGTATATATACTGCTGGCTGTTCACTTGTTCCTTGTCTGGCGTTGCGATCACATACGTGGGAGCATCCAGATCCGTAGTCAGATCCGCAAGTGTGCCGGGACCAGCTGGAGCTGTAATCCTACACTTAGCTAGATTCTGTTGATAGCTAAAGTACTAGTTTGATTGTGATTATCTGTTATGACCCTTTGCCTGCCTGACTATCCTCCTGAACTCTGATCTTGCTCCTCGATATTTCTGATACTCTGTTGCCGAACCCTGGCTCGTTCCTAGACTCTGCTTCTGCCTCCTGATTTTGTACCTCGATATTTCTGATACCCCGTTGCCGATACCCTGCCTGTACTCAGACTCCGCCTTTGCCTCCTGATCTTGTACTTTATCTGTCCGTGTGTGTACGACCTGGCTTGTCCGACCTCGAGAACCGACCTTACTATTGGAGGCGGTTCCCCATCCTGTCAGTGACACCTCCTCCTGAGTGTCACTTTCAGACCATCCTTCCTACTGTCAGTCTGACTCCTCCCGTCTTGGAGAGCTCAGGTCTGCGGAAGGAATCTGTGCAGTACTCCTTGCTGCACTGAGGCCTAGTCCTCTAAGTGTTACCGTTACACCAAACACTACACTCTACTCAGGTGAACAGAGGTTAGCGAGTATATCGGATTATCAGTGATACTGCAGATCACTTATAATCTGGTATACATCTGTATTCCCAGTGATACTGCAGATCACCGGTAATCAGATCCTCTCTGTGCTTCACCAATCGTTACAGAACGCCAGACCAATAAACAGATGGACGCACGCGCTGACCCTCTGACTGTGCTCACCACGCTACTATCCATCAAGCACTGGGCCAGCACAAAGCTTTAATTTATGCCCTAACAGGCTCTGTGCAAACCCTTCAGACGTCAGTTGATTCGGTGCGATCCCCTCCTAATGATGACATACGTATGCCCGTACCAGACAAATTTTCCGGCCACAAGTCTGACTTCCGGAATTTTAAGAGTAGAGTGTTATCATATTTCGAGTTGAGACCCCGATCCTCGGGGACTGAGACCCAACGGGTCATTTTTATTAAAACCTTGTTAACTGGTGATTCCCAGTCCTGGGCATACAACCTGCCTCCCACAGATACAGCTCTGACCTCGGTAGAGGAATTTTTTAAGGCCATGGCAGTGATATACGACGACCCTGACCTTGCGGCAACCTCTGAGCGGAAGCTCAAACTTTTGCGGCAAGGCAGAGGCTCGGTCGAGGATTACGCGGCAGAATTTCGTAGGTGGTCAGTTACCGCCAGATTTGACACCTATGCCCTGTTAGATTACTTCCTGTCTGGGTTGTCGGATGAGGTCTCTGACCTAATGTTAAGCCAACCCGAACCCAAAACAGTCGAAGAGGCCATCTCATCGGCCATTCGAATCGACCGTAGGCTACGCCATCAGAGACAGACTAGGGGCAGTCATCGGGTTAGGTCGACCTCTTACACAGTGCCTCCCGCTGCACCCCTAGTAACTCCGTCTCCTTCTGTTTCATCGCCTCCGGTCTTGCCTCCACCTGAGCCGATGCAGATCGGTCGGTCTAAGTTGACCCAAGTGGAGAGAAGATGGAAATTGTCGGAACAACTATGTTTATACTGTGGTGAAGGGGGGCATAGGGTACGAGACTGTCCCATTAAGCCTAATAGGGATAAGCCGGGAAACGCTACCGCCTAGGAGTGATAAGGGGTGACACCCTAGGCGCCCAGCTCACACCCCTGAAAGAAAAACGATTGCTCCTCCCCTGTACGATTACATGGGGGGACAAATCTGAAGCCACGGAGGCCTTTATTGATTCAGGCTCCGCGGCTAATTTCATGAGTTCCGAATTTGCAGAGAAGTTGGACATTCTTCTCACCCCAGTAAAACCACCTATCCAGGTTACTGCCGTGGACGACTCCCCGTTACAAAGGGACCGTCCGCTGTCCCAGACACCAGAGGTGGAAGTCATTACTGGGGTACTGCATAGGGAGAGTTTACGTTTTTTTGTGTTACATATGACCACCTCCACCATTGTCCTAGGTATGCCCTGGCTGCAGCTTCATTCGCCACAGATTAATTGGGCGACAGGACAATTAACCAGTTGGTCAGACTTCTGTTCCCAACAATGTCTAGGGAAAGTGATATTAGGTCAGACCAAGGTTCATGTGGAGGGTATTCCTGAGCAATACTCCGAATTCTCGGATGTATTCTGCCCCAAGGCTGCTGATAGGTTACCTCCTCATCGCCCTTTCGATTGCCCTATCGATCTCCGTGCCGGTTGTATGCCCCCTAGGGGTCACCTGTATAATTTGTCTGGACCAGAGAAAGTGGCTATGCAGGAGTACATCCGTGACAATCTGGCCCTCCCGCTCGCCTGCGGGGGCCGGTTTCTTTTTTGTTAAGAAAAAAGACGGAGGTCTTCGACCTTGCATCGATTATCAGGGCCTAAATAAAATCACGGTGAAGAATCGTTATCCGTTGCCATTAATAGACGATTTATTCACGCAGGTCACAGACGCTAAGATCTTTTCAAAATTGGATCTGAGGGGTGCATACAACCTGATCCGCATTAGAAAGGGCGATGAATGGAAGACGGCCTTCAACACACCTGACGGGCATTACGAGTACTTAGTGATGCCCTTCGGGTTGTGCAATGCACCAGCCGTCTTCCAGGAATTAATTAACGAGGTATTCAGGGAGGTGTTGGGTAGATTTGTGCTTGTATACCTTGACGATATACTAATCTACTCCAACAACCTCTCCGAGCACAGGGTCCATGTCAGATTTGTGCTAAACAAGCTGAGACAAAATCTGCTGTACGCCAAGTTGGAAAAATGTATTTTTGAAGTTACATCTGTCGCCTTTCTGGGGTACATAGTCTCCACCTCGGGCCTGTCTATGGACCCTGCCAAGGTATCCGCTGTTCTGGAGTGGCCTCAGCTGGTGGGGTTAAAGTCGTTGCAACGTTTTCTGGGCTTTGCAAACTATTATAGAAGGTTCATAAAGGGGTACTCCACAGTTATTGCACCTCTCACCAGTCTCACTAGGAAAGGGGCAGATACTACTCACTGGTCGCCTGAGGACCTACAGGCATTTTCGACCTTGAAGGAGCTGTTCTGCACGGCACCCATACTAAGACACGTAGACACTTCCTTCCCTTTTATTGTTGAGGTAGACACCTCAGAAGTCGGGGTGGGGGCTGTGCTGTCTCAACGTTCAGGTTTACAGGGTAGATTGCACCCGTGTGCCTATTTTTCTCGGAGATTCTCTCCAGCAGAGAGAAACTACGATATAGGCAACAGGGAGCTCTTAGCCATTAAACTAGCCTTTGAAGAATGGCGTCATTGGTTAGAAGGAGCGGAGCATACTATCACGGTTTTTACCGACCACAAGAATCTGGAATACATCGAGGGGGCTAAGAGGTTAAGCCCTCGTCAGGCTCGATGGTCCCTGTTTTTTTCAAGGTTCACATTCGTGATTACGTACACCCCGGGCAGTAACAATACTAAGGCAGATGCGCTATTTAGGTGCTTTGAGCCAGAGACAGCACAGGCCTCCGTCCCTGAGACTATTGTTCCGCGAAAATTGGTGCTGGCTGCAATGGATACTTGGAAAGACTGGAAGGAGAAGTTGAGCCCCTTCCAGCAGGACATCCCGGAAGGGAAGCCTGAAGGGGTCATGTTCATTCCCTTGCCCTTTCGTCTTCAGATCCTTGAAATGTTCCACGCACATAAAAATGCTGGACATCCCAGAGTCGCCAGAACACAGGATCTTGTAGCCAGGTGTGCCTGGTGGCCCTCCCTGTCTGTTGATTGCAGGGAATTTGTTAGGGAATGTGTAATATGTGCTAAGAGTAAACCCTCCCGACTGGCACCTGTCGGTACCTTACAGCCTTTGCCCGCCCCGAGTGAGCCATGGACCCACTTGTCCATGGATTTCGTGGGTGAGCTCCCCAGGTCTGAGGGCATGTCGGTCATTTGGGTGGTAGTCGACCGCTTCAGCAAGATGGCCCATTTCGTGCCCTTGAAAGGACTCCCCTCGGCCCAGGAATTGGCCGACCTATTCATCATCCACATTTTTCGGCTGCATGGCATTCCGGAAAACATAGTGTCGGATAGGGGAGTCCAATTCGTTTCTAGATTCTGGAGGGCATTTTGCCACCAAATGGGCATGAAGCTGTCTTTCTCGTCCGGCTATCACCCACAGACCAATGGGCAGACTGAACGGATTAATCAGTCTTTGGAGCAGTTCTTAAGATGTTATGTTGCGGAGGCGCAGAATGACTGGGTAAAATTTCTGGCCTTCGCAGAGTTCGCTCAGAACAATTTGAAAAATTCGTCGTCTGGTTTTTCTCCGTTCCAGATTGTAACTGGGAGATCGCCCCAAATTTTCCCCCTTGCCAGTTGCCTCTTCTCCGTTTCCAACCCTGGAAGTCTGGCAGAGGGCATTGAAAGGCATCTGGGGGACGGTGAAGAGTAATCTGGAAAAAGCATTCCAGAGTCAAAAGGGTCAGGCTGACAAGAGACGCTCGTTGGAGTGGAAGTTCCAGCCAGGAGACTTGGTCTGGGTGTCCACACGTCACTTGACCCTGAGACAGCCTTCAGATAAATTGGGCCCCAGGTTTGTGGGTCCATTTGCGGTGGCTAAGAAGATCAATAACGTTACTTATTCCATTGATCTTCCCGCCAGCATGCGTGGGGTAAGGTCCTTCCATGTGTCCCTCCTTAAGCCAGCGGTCCATGTGGGTCCCACTCCTCCTCCTCCTGTGTTGGTAGATGATCAGCCTGAGTACGAGGTAGAAAGGATTTTAGATTCACGCATTGTACAAAACTCGGTACAATATCTCGTACATTGGAAAGGGTACGGCATTGAGGAGAGACAATGGGTACCGGGGAATCGCATGCATGCGGACGAATTAAGGAGGGAGTTTCACTCCTTACATCCCGAGAAATCTGGTAGGAGTTGTCCAGAGTCCACTCCTCGGGAGGGGGGTACTGTGAAGAAACGCGGAAAAGCCGCCGTCTCTCAAGGTGAGGCGGCTGTCTCCTCGTCCAGCATGGCGTCACAACGCGGAAAAAACGCCGCATGCCGCATAGGCAGAGCGGCGGAATCCACATTAGGAACAGCGGAATCCGCATTGGAAACGGCGGAATCCGCATTGGAACTGGATACATTGCAAGACAGTTCTAGTGTGGCTGGGACTGATAGTCCACCAGGATTCAGAGTAACACGCGTGCGCGCACAGAGACAGAGCTTATATAACAGCCAGAAGTGAGTCAGCTGACCAGGCTGCTCAGCTGACATTTTCCACAACTCTCATTGGTCCAGCAATTAGGGAGGTCCTGGAAAGGTCCTTGGGTATATATACTGCTGGCTGTTCACTTGTTCCTTGTCTGGCGTTGCGATCACATACGTGGGAGCACCCAGATCCGTAGTCAGATCCGCAAGTGTGCCGGGACCAGCTGGAGCTGTAATCCTACACTTAGCTAGATTCTGTTGATAGCTAAAGTACTAGTTTGATTGTGATTATCTGTTATGACCCTTTGCCTGCCTGGCTATCCTCCTGAACTCTGATCTTGCACCTCGATATTTCTGATACTCTGTTGCCGAACCTTGGCTCGTTCCTAGACTCTGCTTCTGCCTCCTGATTTTGTACCTCGATATTTCTGATACCCCGTTGCCGATACCCTGCCTGTACTTAGACTCCGCCTTTGCCTCCTGATCTTGTACTTTATCTGTCCGTGTGTGTACGACCTGGCTTGTCCGACCTCGAGAACCGACCTTACTATTGGAGGCGGTTCCCCATCCTGTCAGTGACACCTCCTCCTGAGTGTCACTTTCAGACCATCCTTCCTACTGTCAGTCTGACTCCTCCCGTCTTGGAGAGCTCAGGTCTGCGGAAGGAATCTGTGCAGTACTCCTTGCTGCACTGAGGCCTAGTCCTCTAAGTGTTACCGTTACACCAAACACTACACTCTACTCAGGTGAACAGAGGTTAGCGAGTATATCGGATTATCAGTGATACTGCAGATCACTTATAATCTGGTATACATCTGTATTCCCAGTGATACTGCAGATCACCGGTAATCAGATCCTCTCTGTGCTTCACCGATCGTTACAGTCACTAACTGTCCCTCAGAGGGACTCACAATCTAATCACTACCACAGTCATATGTCTATATGGTGTAGTGCAGTGTTTCCCAACATTTTATTGGTATGTACACCTTTTAAACCCCTGTACTCACAAGTACCCCCTAGCATAGTAAAGTACTCACAAGTACGCCTTGACAAATATATATTTAAGCGTAGTACATGATAATTGGTTCTAAGCAATTTCCAAGCATTTACGATTGCTTTTAATAAAATACTATAAAATACTAATTTGGTGTTGTTTAATCACTTCAGCCTAACTGGACGAAAATTTTCGGCTCCCGCCGGGGCCGTTAGCCCAGCGATCAATGAAAGGGATTATAAATCCCTTTCACTGATCGGACCCCCCCCCCCCCCCCCCCCCCCGGAGAAAAGCCGACAGCGTCTCTTCAGACGCTGCGGCTTTTCTGAGATCAAAAAGTTCCCCTGCTTCTATCTTCTTCCTGGGAGCAAGATCGATCGCTCCCAGGACTTTTTGACTGTGACCATCTTGTGGCCAAATAGCAAACTACACCAAAAGTCACTTTACATTGAATGAATACATTTTTACACATGTAAAATCCCCTGTTTACCTCCCACACCAAAAAATACCCACATACAAGTTTTAATAAAAAATAAAAAATTACAATAATAAAAAAAAAACATAAATAGTTACCTAAGGGTCTAAAATTTTTAAATATTCATGTCAAAGGAGTATTTCAATATGATTTATTAAATTACGGGCTTCTAAATAGTGATGGACGCAAATTGAAAAAATGCACCTTTATTTCCAAATAAAATATTGTCGCCATACATTGTGATAGGGACATAATTTTAACGGTGTAATAACCGGGACATATGGGCAAATACAATATGTGAGTTTTAATTATGGAGGCATGTATTATTTTAAAACTATAATGGCTGAAAACTGAGAAATAATGAATTATTTCTGTTTTTTTCTTATTCTTCCTGTTAAAATGCGTTTACAGTAAAGTGGCTCTTAGCAAAATGTACCACCCACAGAAAGCCTAATTGGTGGCAGAAAAAAAAAGATATAGATCAATTCATTGTGATGAGTAGTGATAAAGTTATTGGCAAATGAATGGGAGGTGAAAGTTGCTCAAATGTAAAAAATTCTCAACCCTGTAGGCTGAAGTGGTTAAAGAGAACCTGAGGTGAGTTTCGATTGGAGGAAGCTTACGGAGGCAGGGAGGAAAGGGACGCAGGAGCCGCGCTATACAGGAGGCGGGGGAGCAGCGGTGAGCGGCAGCCTGAATGTAAACAGCAGACAAGCGACAATATGCGTGTCGATAGCCTGGCGGTTTCTGTAAGGGGGGTCAGCAGAGGGGAGGGGCGGCTGGAGGCAGAATATAAGGACTCAGAGGCTGGTGATAGTATGCAGAATGTGCCTCTGTGTCCTAACATTGATTGCAGAAACCCACCTCGGGTTCTCTTTAAATAAAATGTATAATTTTCTAAAACTCTAAATTCGTTATTCTTGATTAAGTATATCAAGCCCGAGTACCCCCTGGAACCATCCGAAGTACCCCCTGGGGTACGCATACCACATGTGGAGAACCTAGGGTGTAGTGTATGTAAGCCAATTAACTTATCTGTATGTTTTTGGGATGTGGAAGGAAACCAGAGTGTCAGGAGGAAACCCACACAGCTACTGGGAGAACATACAAACTCTGTGCAGATAGTGCCCTGGCTGGGATTGAAACCGGGGACCCAGCGCTGCAAGGCAAGATTTCTAATCACTATACCACCGTGCTGCCCACATACATATCAATAAATATGCAATATATTCAGTATCATAAACGGTTAATCGCGAAAATTGTAAAATGTGAAATACATTTGAACGCATACAAACAAGAAGTACATTTCTTTCAGAGTAAAATGAGCCATACATTACTTTTCTCTTATCTTGCTGTCACTTACAGTAGGTAGTAGAAATCTGACAGAACTGACAGGTTTTGGACAAGTCCATTTCTTCATGGGGGATTCTCAGCATGGCCTTTATGCTTTATAAGGACCCTCCTTGACAAAGAAGAAACCCCTGAGAATCCCCCGTGAAGAGATGGCCAAGTCCAAAACCTGTCAGTTCTGTCAGATATCTACTGTAAATGACAGCAAGGTATAAGAAGTGTAATTTATCACTCATTTTACTCTGGAAGAAATTTTCTTCTTATTTGTATGTGTTTACATGTATTTTAACATTTTCGCAATAGTGGTCCTTTAAAGGGAACCTGTACTGAGTAAAATTATTTAAAATAAACACACGAGGTAACTTCAAATGAACATTAAATAGTTACCTTGCCATCAGTTCCTCTCAGAAGCGCACCATTTTCTTCTGACAATGATCCCTTCCAGTTTTGACAACGTTTTGTCAGAACTGAATATATCAGTTGCTGTCAGTTATAGCCGAGTGGACAACTGATGTGCCCAGTAATGTCCATGTTTCCCTATGGCTCAAGTGGACGATGTTACAGTTTAACTGTGTGCTGACCAGGAAGCTGTTAGGGGGTAATGGCTATTTTCAAAATGGAGGACGGAGAATTCCTTTGATCACAGTGGGCAAACAGGACGCAGGAGAGGAGAAAGACACCGAGGAGTAGACTACATGGGAGGTAAGTATGACTTGTGTATGCTTATTTTGACTTTTAATTTTCAGTTCAGGTTTTCTTTAAGTTAGCCAATAGTATGTATCATCCTAATTTTTAGGCCTTGTTCACATCTAAAATGCCAGCATTTTGCGCTTTTGTGCGCGATTACTTTTATCGCCTCTCGGCGCTTAACTGTGCACTGTGATTTTTTTTGTACAGCACTTTTCTAAGCGCTTTTGCAGAGCGATTTGTTTTTTCCCTTTCTGATGCAAGTCAGGAAGTGAACTCTTTGACCCAGAAAAGAATAAATACAATATACTTATTCTTAAAAGCGCTGAGGAAATCGCTATACAAAGTGCTTTTTCGATTGCAATTTCCCTATACCTTCCATTGAGGCAACTCGCCCCAAAAATGGTACAGGCAACGCTTTGGTGAGCGGATCGTAATCGAACCGCTCATATTTGAACACTCTCATAGGGAATCATTGCACAAGTGCTTTTAGGGAAATTTTCAAAATCGCTGGCGCATAAAACATCCCAAAAGCGCCCTTAGTGTGAACAAAGCCTCACTGATGGCTGACATTGTACAATACTCTACTGTTGCTACATTTTTCTTTCTACCATTTGAAAAAAAAAATCAAAAAGTAGCAATATGATCCTGCAAATTGGCGTTTTTCAATGTAACCTACAGCGACAAGGACCTTTCAGCACCGTCACGTTTTTCTGGAATGAGCCAAGTGAGTTTTTCTCTGCTGATCAGCTCAGATGAGAGCAATAGCGAGGAAAGGATCAGAATGACACGCTCTTGGTCCTGACTCTTTAAGCTGCTGTAATTAGGATTAGTAGCGCTTATGGTCACAAGCGAGGTATTGAAATGCTCGCCAGGGCTCAGGCTACAAAACACGACTAAAACTTACACCACAGGGCTGAGAATGCAATCTCTATACAGCTAAATAATGTGTATGCACGGTGTGCATTCTGTTGTTGTGAAAGGAGACATGAGGCACTGCTTTGCAATACCCTTAACCTTCCTGGCGGTAAGCCCGAGCTGAGCTCGGGCTATGCCGCGCAGGAGGATTTCTCAGGACCTGCTGGGCCGATTCGCATAATTTTTTTTGCAACACGCAGCTAGCACTTTGCTAGCTGCGTGTGCATTCCGATCGCCACCGCCACCCGCCGATTAGCCGCCGATCGTTGCGCCGACCCCGTGCGCTTCCTGGCCAATCAGTGCCAGGCAGCGCTGAAGGGTGGATCGAGACTCCCTTTGACGTCACGACGTTGATGACGTCATCCCGCCCCGTCGCCATAGCGTGGCGCCCCGTCGCCATTCTTTGAACGGGATTTCCTGATCAAAGATCGCCGGAGGCAATCGAAGCGGGGGGATGCCGCTGCACAGCGGCTATCATGTAGCGAGCCCTAGGCTCGCTACATGATTTAGAAAAAAGACATTTAAAAAAGATTGCTGCGCTGCCCCCGGGCGGTTTCTAATAGACCGCCAGGAGGGTTAAAGGACCCCTGTCGCGAAAATCTTAAAATTTTAAATACATGTAAACATATGCAAATAAGAAATACGTTTCTTCCAGCGTAAAATGAGCTATAAATTGCTTTTCTCCTATTTTGCTGTCACTTACAGTAAGTAGTAGAAATCTGACATTACCAACAGATTTTGGACTAGTCCATCTTCTCAGGGTTTTCTTTATTTTTAAAAGCACTTAGTGAATGGCAGTTGCTTCATCCAACTGCCAAAGAAGTGTAACATGAACAGGGAGGCTAATCAGCATCATTGTATAAATCTTTTTCAGGGAATGTCTTTATAAAAAATAAAGGCCATGCTGAGAATCCCCCATGAAGAGATGGACTAGCCCAAAACCTGTCGGTAATGTCAGAGTTCTACTACTTACTGCAAGCGACAACAACATAGGAGAGAAGTAATGTATGGCTCATTTTACTCTGGAAGAAATGTATTATTTGTTTGTGTTTTAAGTTTTAAGATTTTCGTAACAGTTCCTCATTAAAATGGACCTGAACTCGCACAGGACAGGAGGAAAACAGAGAGAAATGCACCCTGTATGTATTTAGAGAGTTTAGCCTGTTTAATTCCCCCTCCTCTGTGTCTAATCACAAATTGTAATCTGATTTCTCCCCAGTGTCACATGACTGCCATGGCAGAGATGGCAGATAAGCTCTTTGAAAGCACAGGCTGTAAACAATAGGTCTGCTTCCACGTATCAGGAAGTAGAAACTGCAGATGTATTTTAGGATTTGTATCAGGTGTAACAAAGTATGTTTGTCTGTAAAGGTTATGCTGTTGCGTATCTTTTAGAGCAGAGAGGAAGTTCTGAGTTCATTCTTTAATTTAATTGCATTAGGCAATGCTTCCATCGCCTAATTAATGAACTTGACAGCTTTTCCCTTTTCGCTAAAGATCCTCTTTAAAATGTACCTGTAGGCAGATACCTCAGTAGAGGAAAGCCTCTGGATAATCCAAAGGTTTCCCACATCCTCCTCCCACTTACCAGTCCAGCATTGGAAACTTCCAATAATATTGGACAAGGGCTTGTTAAATAGGTTCATGCAGACACACTCCCGTCTCACTTGTAAACTCCCTCGTATGCGGCGTACACAACCCCGCATGCAAAACGGCTTGCGGCTGCACAATAGCACAGAGCCGCTTATGCACGTTGGACCTGCTCCAGGAAATGGAATATAATTGTAACAATAAGTTCTGACCTGTACCATTTTTCTGGACAGCGCACTCAAAGCGGATGCCAATGGAAATAATGAAAGTGCATACAAAGCGTGTGCAACCATTTACACCAGGGGCTCCCAGTTCGTGCGTGCGTGCAGCTGCGTAAGGGCCCATTCACACTAGAAATCACTAAACGCAAACGCTGAGTGATTTTCTGGAGTTTTCTAGCGTGTTTTCCTAGTGATTTTCCATCGATTTTTCACTGTACAGAGAGCGTTTTTTCAGTGTTTTTTTTCAACGATTAGCGTTTTGTGATTTCTAGTTCAATAAGCTGTGTCAGTCTTCCATAAACAGGAAATTACATCTGCACAGGGAAAAATAGTTTTTTTGTGAGTAAACTGCAAGGTTTGATGGGTAAAATCGCTGGAAAACTCTCTTGATTGTAAACAGGCCAGCGATTGCAGAGCGATTTACCAGCGCCCCTATACTTAACATTGAAACGCTAATTGCTCAGAAAATGCTGCAGGCAACGAGTTTGCACTTCAGCAAATTGCTTAGATGAGAACACTTCCAAATACTTTTCATTGTACAAGCGTTTTTCAAAATGCTAGCGATTTTCAGTGATGCTGAAATCGCTCTGAAAACGCACAAGTGTGAATGGGCTCTAAGACACTGTACCGTGGACCTGAGGAAGCAGGAAGGTCCCGCGAAACGCATCATGTTTTCCTGTGTCCAATAAAATGATTTAAACCTCCCACCTGATGTTTCATTACCCACGTTTACCCATCGCATACTACACTGGGACGCCTCCTCCCATTTGTGAACCATTTACACCAGGCATATCGAATAGAAATGATATATTACTTTTTTCCTGTTTTTCCTCTCCTTTAAGAAAACCAAAAGTTTTATCCCCGACTACAAATATTTAGCTTCCGTTATTTACAACTACAGCCATAAAGTTAATTTAGAAGCGTAAATATTTGCAAGCCTCCGCTGCAGCCTGGTTATCTCTGAAAATGCATTGGAAGCAACCTCCACCATCAAGCTTCTTTAATTAAGCCTTATTAAGCATAGCAGTTTTGCCAGCGTTGTAGAACGTGCTAGCATTTCCCTTAATATGAGAAGTCACTGGCGTAGTTACACCTCGGCTGCACTAATGGCCCAATCTGTCAACATTACCACCTCCTGCCGAACTTCCAAATATCCCAGGGAAGCCAGAGGGAGCCGTGTGACTTGCGGGAGGCTTTTAGCTCAATATGGGGCACTGAGCCAAATTATTCGCTGTAAAGCTAAGCCGGAAAAAACACACATATTTTGTTACCAGGACCATAAACACCTAAGGCAGCATTTGTATCTGACACTGCTGCTTAAAGTAATACTGTAGGGGGGTCGGGGGAAAAAGAGTTGAACTTACCCGGGGCTTCTAATGGTCCCCCGCAGATGTCTTGTGCCCGTTCAGCCACTCACCGATGCTCTGGCCCCGCCTCCGGTTCACTTCTGGAATTTCCAACTTTAAAGTCAGAAAACCATTGCGCCTGCACAGCCGTGCTGGGCCTGCGCAGTACACTCCTGGTGACGTCAACGGGAGCGAGGGCGCGACCGCGCAGGCGCAGTGGTTTATAAGTGAACCGGAGGCGGAGACCGGAGCATCGGTGAGTTGCTGCGCGGGCACAGGACATGTGCGGGGGACCATTAGAAGCCCCGGGTAAGTTCAACTCTTTTTCCTTCCTCCTACCCTCCTACAGTAGTCCTTTAAAAAGGCCTGAGCCAAATTTCGGGTTAAGAAAAACACATATTTACCTTGTTGCATTTCTTTGGGGATCTGCGCTCAGCAATGTGCGACTGGAGGATGGCGTGGCAGCAGGCATGTTAAAAGTCTGAACCGGGGGCCAAATGCAGCTCGCCAAGCCTTTTCTGGTGTCCCCTAAAGCTCTCTACAGTGGTGAGGCCACCTTGTGTTGCCACTCTGCTCCCCCCCCCTCCCCCCAGCTTGCCGGTAGGTTATCAGCCACTACTGTAGCAGTTCAGCCACTGATTAGCAGCTGCCACTATGCCAGCATCAGTAACAGCCACTGATTAGCAGCCGCCACTGTGCCAGCAGCAGTAACAGCCACTGATTAGCAGCCGCCACTATGCCAGCAGCAGTAACAGTCACTGATTAGCAGCCGCCACTGTGCCAGCAGCAGTAACAGCCACTGATTAGCAGCCGCCACTGTGCCAGCAGCAGTAACAGTCACTGATTAGCAGCTACCACTATGCCAGCAGCAGTAACAGCCACTGATTAGCAGCCGCCACTATGCCAGCAGCAGTAACAGTCACTGATTAGCAGCCGCCACTGTGCCAGCAGCAGTAACAGCCACTGATTAGCAGCTGCCACTTTGCCAGCAGTAGTAACAGCCACTGATTAGCATCCTCTACTGTGCCACCAGCAGCAGCAACAGCCCCTGATTAGTAGCTGCCACTATGCCAGCAGCAATAACAGCCACTGATTAGCAGTCGTCACTGTGCCAGCAGCAGTAACAGCCACTCATTGGCATCTGCCACTGTGCTAGCAGCAGTAACAGCCACTGATTAGCAGCAGCCACTGTGCCAGCAGCAGTAACAGGCACTGATTAGCAGCTTCCACTGTGCCACCAGTAGCAGTAACAGCCACTGATTGTGCTGCACCTGGGCAGTAGCGCGGGGAGGTAAATATTGTTTGCGCTGAAGCTGCACCTGCGCCGGATTTTTGGGGGCTGCCAGTGCTGGATCCCTGATGCTAAAGAGGACATGAGAAGCCTTTTTAGGTCCAGAGTCTTCCCCCTACTGAGGTAAGTACCCCCAGGGGCACTTTTTTCCTTACAGGTTTACTTTAAGAGGATTATTTCTGAGCTTGAAAGGAAGTGAATGCTGTGTGCAACTCATTCTGCTTTTAATTACCTCTGCATATATTACGTCATGCTGATAATCACAATATTACCCTCTCACCTGGCAGCATTCTCAGGGGCGGCTGTCCACAGCCAGCTGATGTCATTTGTATAATGATGGTTGTGGAAGTAATACTATTAAAGCACTCTCCTGTGGAGATAATACGTGTCTAGCGTAGATTCCATCTTAATAAGGTAACCCGCACAGAATCACAATGTGACCCCCAGTACCCGCTTATACAATGAATGTACTAACCTGCATTGTTTCCCTTCCAGGAAAATCCAGCAAAGCACACGTTCTCCAGACACGACAACCGCCACATTTTCCCCAGCTCCGTGTTCTCGTTTGAAAATGTGAGTATTAAAGCTTTCTTCTTTTCTTGTTACAGATGTAAGATTTACTGTATGTTAAAGGGGGATTATACTCTCAAAACTAACATTTCAGTAACTACTCTCAAAAGAATATTTGAAAGCATTTCCAAGCATTCCCTGTACATAAATTTTTTTATTTTCATTGCAGATAGTAGTAAAAGTCTTGTAAAAGTAATACCTTTTAATGGCTAACTGATAAAGTTAAATGATGCAAGCGCTCTGAGATCTAGTCCCCTTCTTCAGGCATATTTCTAGATGTTAGCTGAAGTAAAACACTGAT
The DNA here is from genome assembly GCF_040937935.1 of Hyperolius riggenbachi. Taxonomy (NCBI): domain Eukaryota; kingdom Metazoa; phylum Chordata; class Amphibia; order Anura; family Hyperoliidae; genus Hyperolius; species Hyperolius riggenbachi. Next base: position 44,064,528 of record NC_090654.1, read on the forward strand.
GTAAGTAAATAGTAAACACGAAGATGGCATCTAAACAGTACAGGATTGCCTATCTCTGGTCATCGGCAAATGTAATCATTGCCGGCCAAAGCTCTCTGCATGTGTCTTCACTTTCTCCCCCTCCCACTCCTTAATAGACACACCCCTATGGCAACAGCTGAGTCACTTCAGCAGAAAATGAGGGGGGCAGAGCGAAGGCACAGGGAGAGAGATGAGGACAGACGAGACAGGACTGGCGTGACAATACTGACTGGACTGACTGACAGGTGTGATAAGACTATGATGGCATGGTTACACACCGCGGCTGTACAGTTACGCAACAGCACTGCTCGTTGTTTTCCCAGGGTTTAAATACCCCCACCTCGCCCCCACCCTCCGCATTGACTATCAGGTGAATCAGGAAGCACCTGGGCATTTCTTAGAAGGCATGCCTGTGACTGGAGGATGGTGTCCATGCTGTTCCTGCAGCTCTGCTGGAGCGGTGTCCATGAACCTTGTAGAGCCCCTCCCACTGGATGCTGGGACCTGTAGGTATGACACACTGAAACTGCGCCCAGGAGTGGGCACACTTCTAAGGTGTGGCCTCAACTTTTTAAGTCTAATCTGTAGTGACGCATGGCCTGTAATAAAGAAGTATAGCAATAGGCCAGCATAAACATGTCCCTCAAATAACAAATAGGGAGCTTGTCCCGCCAAATAAATTAAACAAGCAGCAGAATGTCCCCCAAATACCAACAAAGAAGCACCATGTCCCCCCAAATAAAATCTGCAGAACATTATAAAAAGTTAGGCAGGCTCCCCCCCCCCCCCCCCCCCCAAATAGCATAATTGAGCAGTATGCAGAGGAGGCAGGCGCTAAGTGGCCCAAACTTTTTGCCTAAATGTCACCCCCTAGATTCTGCCACATGAACCACATGATTCAGGTAGTTTCATAATCAGTCCGCCTCTGCATGAGGTAGGTATCAATTTTTTTTTAGGTCTTTACAGGTTCACTTTAAACCATTCTGAAATCTGGAGTTATCACTAGAACCATTGAGGTCCTCAGCAAAGAAAGAGGGTCAGACAGCACCAGGGAAACGTTTACCACAGCTTGTTTATTGATCAGTAAGATCCATACAAGTAACAGGTGAATAAAGGACTCGCTGTCCCACCGTTACTTCTATGGATCGTGTGGGTCATTTGACAGGTTGCTGAAGCATTTTTCCGATGCCAAACAAAGCTCATGTTTTTCTGACAGGTCATTTTTGTAAGATAATGTTAGTGAGTTGTCGTTCCATTCCACTTTGCAGGAGAATACATCTTTCTAGAATTGCCATATTGCCCAAATTAAACCTTTTGGCAGCCTTAGTGAAAGGGGTAACTACCGTTGAGCAGCATGTGCTGTTCTCTGGAGAGGGTAGAAGGGACAATGGACCGCGAAGGAGTGAGTGACGCCCTTCAGGAAACAAGAGTGCAATGTGCTCATTCATCGTTTAAAGGATATCCAAGTAAAAATAAATCTTTATTCTCTAGCATTTGTCCATTCAAATGCTCTGTTGATGTTGAGAATCTGAAGACATAACAACAAAAGTTGTTTAGGTGATACTTTTAAAGGGAACTAAGCACCCTTTCTTTCACTGGAATTTATCCTGGCTATAGGAACTGCCATGTTCCCCCCTTCCCTTCTCACCATCCTTATCTACATTATTTACAGAACCCATAGATGCTATCTTAAAACTTTGCCTCTAGATTAGGTCTTTGAAGAGAAGTTGTCCAAATTACCCACCCTCTCTGTTGATGAAAAGGTATTGTTTACTTCCTGTAATGAGTGCAATAAAACAATTAGTTAGCTGCCTGTAATCCTTAGCAGCCTGAAATCTCTGTGGCTGGGGATGGAGGGGCAGGCCTGCTGAAGTACTGGTCGATCGACTGGTCGATCGATTATTTCCGACATGTTCGATCGGGTCTCGATCGATACAGCCGTCGCTTTTCTCATGTTAAGTATGCAAAATCAACGGCTGTATCGATCGAAACCCGATCGAACATGTCGGAAATAATCGATCGATCCAGCTGATCGAGCGGGAAATCGCATCATGTGTACCCAGCATATAAGGGAACCTAAACTGAGAAGGATATGGATTTTTCCTTTTAAAATAATACCAGTTGCCCGACTCTCCTGCTGATCCTTTGTCTCTAATACGTTTAGTCACAGCCCCTCAACAAGCATGCAGATCAGGTGCGCTGACTGAAGTCAGACTGGATTAGCTGCATGCTTGTTGCAGGTGTGTGATTCAGCTACTACTGCAGCTAAAGAGATCAGCGGGACTGCCAAGCAACTAGTATTGTTTAAAAGGAAACATCCATATCCCTCTCAGTTAAGCTTCCCTTTAAAGGGAACCTTAACTGAACGGGGGGTAAAGAGTTTCACTTACCTGGGGCTAGATATGCGGCAACGCGTATTTTTGTATGCGTTGCAGTCCGCAATGGCGCTAATTGCAGTAGGGAATGCGTCCAATAATACGCATGGCGGCCGGCCGACTGGTGAGTCGTCAAAAACGAAACTAAGTGACAGCGGGGGACCGGAGGATTCCAGAGCGGCTCCGAGGGCACAAGACTGCTGCAGGGGGCTGGTAATAGCCCCGGGTAATTGAAACTCTTTACCACCCATTCAGTTAAGGTTCCCTTAAAGTGCTAAACTTTAATTGTAAAATAAAAGGTAAAATGGAAGTTTATTTTAATAATGAGACATATGGCCGGCATGCATTTTTCAAGTGTGCGGAAAATGGTGCTCAGTTCACTTTAATGACTAAGGCTGCTTGCACACCAAGACGTTACAGGCGCACGTTAGTGCGCCTGTAACGCTCCCCCAACGCACAGCAATGTAACACAAGTGGGCTGTTCACACAGCCCACGTTGCGTTACATGTAACGCTGCACGTTCTGTGCAAAGTGCAGCATGCTACGGCGTTGGAGCGGCTATAGCCGCGTTAGACTGTTTGCACATGCGCAGTGGGGGGCGGAGGAGGCGGGGAGAGCCAGCTACAGTAGCCGCGCACATGGCTACTTAATATTCACTGCACTGGCGGGCGCTGATTGGCCGGCGGGACCACGTGATGCGGAGTGTCTCGCTCCGCATCACGTGGTCCCGCTGGCCAATCAGCGCCACTCTGGGAGATATTATGGGCATCGAGCAGCCTAACGCGGCTCACTCTACCGTCGGCTTTTGCAGCACCATACGTTGTGTTAGGTGCACGTTATGCGACCTTAACGTGCCACCTAACACAACGTCTTGGTGTGCAAGAAGCCTTACTGTATAAGAGTTCTTTGCAAGCTTCCGAAACAACACGGATGGCCATGCGTGCGGAACGCGTGCGGACCGCAACGCGTACGAACGCACGCCATCCGCGTTTGTGTGCGTTGCGTGGCTGATCCCATCACTGAAAAGTGAATGGGACAGCCATGCGTTTTTACAAAAAATGCATGCAGCATGCGTTCCCGGACCGCACAGGTCCGGAACGCATGCAGTGTGAACATCAGACATTGCACTCTATGCAATGTCTGATGTCGTGCGTGTCGGCCACCTGCACGCGTTTCCAAAACGCGGCTGGAAACGCGTGCAGTGTGAACGGGGCCTAAGTTTCTTCTTCAGGCTGTTTCAGAACTGGATCAGATTCAGAACCGTACAAAATAATGTCACCTACAGAAGCTTATGTATGATTTTCTAGGGTATGCAGCAATCTGACACCATGTTACAGTCTTCCTCTTTTTGAAATGCAAATGATCTCAACTAAGCTTAGATCTATTTACCCTGAGAGCATTTGACAATGGGTAGATCCAGGGCCGTCTTCAGGGCATCACAGGGAGGACTGCTGTATGGGGCCCCGGTGAATGTGGGACCTGCCACAAACAGGCCCCAGCTGCAGTCTGTGCCTGTCCTTCTGGCTGCCCATTAATGTGATGAGAGGTGCCACCAGGAGACTCATCCAGAAGTTACCTTAGTCAGTTAGTGATTAAAGTAAGCCTGAGATGAATGGTAGAAAAGGATTTTTACTTACCTGGGACTCCTTCCAGCCCCCTGTATTCCATGAGCTCCCTCGATGCCCATCCGGGCCAATCTGTTGTGCTCCTGTGAAATGCACACTGTTCCCGGCGGCACACCTCCTCCATTTTGCTTCCATAGCTGGGGCCATGTGGGGGCAGAGGGGAGTGAGGGGGGCCCAGTAGATTTGCCCAGTATGGGGCCCAAAAATATCTGATGCTGGCCCTGCATAAAGACACACACACATTCATCAAATTAGCTATTCGTCAGCAAATTAGCTATTCGTCAGCTGCGCTAGTTCATTCCCAGCAGCCCCACTCCAGCAGCCTGCATTGTCCTCCGGCAGGCACAGGCAGAGCAAGGCTACGGGAAGATGGCGTCCGGAGGCGGAGCCCTGTACTGGAGACTATATGTGTCTCCAGCACAAGGCTTCGGGCGCCATCTTGCCGTAGCCCTGCTCTGCCTCTGTGAGTGCGGGAGATTGGAGGAGTATCGTCCGGAGGAGCTGCACACACACCAGAGGCCGGCTGCATGAGGGGACTTCTGTCAGGTGAGTAAATGCTTTTTTTTTCAGGTGAAATGTGCCCACATGGCGTTTATTTTGTGCTGACATGTTTGCCCCCACTGCGTTTATTTTGTACTGACATGTTTGCCCCCATTGCGTTTATTTTGTGCTGAAATGTTGCCCGCAATGTGTTTATTTTGTGCTGACATGTTTGCCCCCATTGCGTTTATTTTGTGCTGAAATGTTGCCCGCAATGTGTTTATTTTGTGCTGACATGTTTGCCCCCATTGCGTTTATTTTGTGCTGAAATGTTGCCCGCAATGCATTTAATTTGTGCTGACATGTTGCCCGCAATGCGTTTATTTTGTGCCGACATGTTGCCTGCAATGCGTTTATTTTGTACTGACATGTTGCCCGCAATGCGTTTATTTTGTGCTGACATGTTTGCCCCCATTGCGTTTATTTTGTACTGACATGTGTGCCCCCATTGCGTTTATTTTGTGCTGAAATGTTGCCCGCAATGCGTTTATTTTGTGCTGACATGTTTACCCCCATTGCGTTTATTTTGTACTGACATGTTGCCCGCAATTCGTTTATTTTGTGCTGACATGTTGCCCGCAATGCGTTTATTTTGTACTGACATGTTGCCCGCAATGCGTTTATTTTGTGCCGACGTTGCCTGCAATGCGTTTATTTTGTACTGACATGTTGCCCCCAATGTGTTTATTTTGTACTGAAATGTTGCCCGCAATGCGTTTATTTTGTGCTGACATGTTTCCCGCAATGCGTTTATTTTGTGCTGACATGTTGCCCGCAATGCGTTTATTTTGTGCTGACATGTTGCCCGCAATGCGTTTATTTTGTGCTGAAATGTTGCCCGCAATGTGTTTATTTTGTGCTGAAATGTTGCCCGCAATACGTTTATTTTGTGCTGACATGTTGCCCATTGCATTTATTTTGTGGTGTCCGGGGTAACTGTTGTTGCATTATTATTTAATGGTCATAGATGGCTATGTTTGCTGCTTTGGGGTTACGGTATACTATTAAATAGCATCACACAGTTTCTGCGCACCCATGATGCGAATCCTCGTTTGACCACATCACGGCGTAAACACTGCTTTCTTATGCCTCGCTGTTACATCATTACGTTAGCTCCGCCCATAGAATGTCATGGCCACACCCATTTTCCATCGCGGCGCCACCCCATTTTTCGGCACCCCCGCCGCCCTGTCCCAGGTTGAGCCCACAAAAATCTAGTCACTGTAAGTTAAAGCACTGGTGCTATGCTGCGCACCCTGCACAAGAGTAATTCAGGGATCGGCGATCATCGGACCCTTAATTACACCCCCCTCTGAGTTGCGACGACTTGGAAGGGGGAATAGTATTTAACGCCGCCTAGGATTTGGGTGAGCAGGGTGAGCCGTCATTCAACTCACCCTGCAACCTGTAAAGACAGGGTGCCTGGTTCTAATGGCTGCATAGCCTACATCAAACAATGAGAATACATGTCATTATTGATGCAGCCAACCATTAGAAACCAGAACTCAAAAAGAGGAAGACTGTAACATGGTGTCAGATTGCTGTATACCCTAGAAAATCCTATATACGTTTCTGTATGTGACAGTACTGTGTATGGTTCTGATCCAGTTCTGTAACATGCTTGAAGAAGAAACCTAAAGTTTTGAAAGCTTGCAGAGAAATCTTGTACAGTTATTCATTTAAAAGACCACTATCGCAAAAACAAAAGTAAGCAGTTAAAATCTGACAGAACTGACAGGTTTTGGACCAGTCCATCTCCTCATGGGGGATTCTCAGGGTTTTGTTTGTTTTCAACAGCATTCCTGAACAGCAGTTGCAAAGTCTATCTGACATAATAGTGTGCAAGATAGTAGGGAGGCTGGCTGGTATCTGACTATTTTGGCAGTTAAACTGCTGTTCATGAAATGCTGTTGAAAACAAAGAAAACTCCGAGAATCCCCCATGAGGAGATGGACCGGCCCAAAACCTGTCGGTTCTGTCAGATTTTAACTGCCTACTTTTTTCGTGATAGTGGTCCTTTAATGTACCACCTACTGTAAACAACTTTTTTGTTGTTATGTCTTTGAATTCTCTCCATGACTAATACCGGGCCACACGCAACTGTTGATGTTGACCGACCTAGTTCCAGGCTGTATACAATGTGCAATAAATGTGCAGAGCTGCTTGCGTATCATTGACCATCTCAAGTAGGGAAAATAGATTTGTGAGCCCCACTGAAGGATATGATCTGTGTCTATGCTCTCTGTAAACACTGTGGAATGTGTGTTGGGGTCTACAGTGGCTTGCAAAAGTATTCGGCCCCCTTGAAGATTTCCACATTTTGTCACATTTCTGCCACAAACATAAATCAATTTTATTGGAATTCCACGTGAAATACCAATACAAAGTGGTGTACACGTGAGAAGTGGAATGAAAATCATACATGATTCCAAACATTTTTTTACAAATCAATAACTGCAAAGTGGGGTGTGCGTAATGATTCAATACGTCTGAGTCAATACTTTGTAGAACCACCTTTTGCTGCAATTACAGCTGCCAGTCTTTTAGGGTATGTCTCTACCAGCTTTGCACATCTAGAGACGGAAATCCTTGCCCATTCTTCTTTGCAAAACAGCTCCAGCTCAGTCAGATTAGATGGACAGCGTTTGTGAACAGCAGTTTTCAGATCTTGCCACAGAGTCTCGATTAGATTTAGATCTGGACTTTGACTGGGCCATTCTAACACATGGATATGTTTTGTTTTAAACCATTTCATTGTTGCCCTGGCTTTATGTTTAGGGTCGTTGTCCTGCTGGAAGGTGAACCTCCGCCCCAGTCTCAAGTCTTTTGCAGACTCCAAGAGGTTTTCTTCCAAGATTGCCCCTGTATTCGGCTCCATCCATTTTCCCATCAACTCTGACCAGCTTCCCTGTCCCTGCTGAAGAGAAGCACCCCCAGAGCATGATGCTGCCACCACCCTATTTGACAGTGGGGATGGTGTGTTCAGAGTGATGTGCAGTGTTAGTTTTCCGCCACACATAGCGTTTTGCATTTTGGCCAAAAAGTTTCATTTTGGTCTCATCTGACCAGAGCACCTTCTTCCACATGTTTGTTGTGTCCCCCACATGGCTTGTGGCAAACTGCAAACGGGACTTCTTATGCTTTTCTGTTAACAATGGCTTTCTTCTTGTCACTCTTCCATAAGAGCCAACTTTGTGCAGTAAGAAAAATAGAAGAAGGAGGAGCGCTCCGTAGTGTATTAAACCTTGTAATTGAGAACCACGCAAGGGTTAAAAACACTTACAAAAATGTGAAGAACATCAGACATATCATGGGTAGACAACCCCAAAACAACGACCCTGGATGGCAACCTGTTCCTCCTCTGTGGCCAGCAGTGGGAGTAGTCCTAGATGTTGATGGACACTGGGAGCCTAATAGTTGTCCTATGGACAGATTCCCCCACCTGAGCTGTAGATCTCTGCAGCTCGTCCAGAGTCACCATGGGCCTCTTGACTGCATTTCTGATCAGCACTCTCCTTGTTCGGCCTGTGAGTTTAGGTGGACGGCCTTGTCTTGGTAGGTTTACAGTTGTGCCATACTCCTTCCGTTTCTGAATGATCGCTTGAACAATGCTCTGTGGGATGTTCAAGGCTTTGGAAATCTTTTTGTAGCCTAAGCCTGCTTAAAATTTCTCAATAACTTTATCCCTGACCTGTCTGGTGTGTTCTTTGGACTTCATGGTGTTGTTGCTCCCAATATTCTCTTAGACAACCTCTGAGGCCGTCACAGAGCAGCTGTATTTGTACTGACATTAGATTACACACAGGTGCACTCTATTTAGTCATTAGCACCCATCAGGCAATGTCTATGGGCAACTGACTGCACTCAGACCAAAGGGGGCTGAATAATTATGCACACCCCACTTTGCAGTTATTGATTTGTAAAAAATGTTTGGAATCATATATGATTTTCGTTCCACTTCTGACGTGTACGCCACTTTGTATTGGTCTTTCACATGGAATTTCAATAAAATTGATTCATGTTTGTGGCAGTAATGTGACAAAATGTGGAAAACTTCAAGCGGGCCGAATATTTTTGCAAGGCACTGTATATAAATATGTAATGATAACCGTAATGAGGAGGGCACTGTGATTGCCAGCATATGCACTTAAATGCTTTTTTCCAACTTGCACGCTAATGGAACAACTGATCGTGCTGAAACGGCAGAGACAGGCTCTTTAAGTACATATGGCTCTACGGACACCTGAGACAGCGGCAGTGAAGTTAATTGGACGAGCCTGCAATTTTTTTCCCTTAATGCTTCTCCTTGGCAACCACAACAAATGAGTCCGTTCACGGAAGACTTAATGTATTGGGCCGCCTCGGCCGGCACGCTCCTCGCTGCGTCCCGTTGCTTCCAAGCACAAGCGACGTCCCTGGAGCCACCTGATTAGGCTTGAATTCAAAATTGGGCATTCCATTCTGTGGCAGTCAGCTGCGCACGCGGCTCTGCAGATCGCAAACAGCAATAAATAAGCTCGTGTCTCTAAATACATTCTCCCTAAGTGCCCATTTCTATGGCTCGTCACTCTATAGAGTCGGAGGCAGTCTCCACACTCACAAAAGCGGGCAATTATGCCGATAATCCTAATCATCGTGCTTTGCTTTTCTGCGCGCCGCACGCGGAATAAAATACGTTTATTTGTTTCCAGTGTTTATAGAACGCCAACCTATTACTCAAAACATTACAGAGGACACTGAATACCTTCCATCTCTCCCCAGAGACGTGACAGTATAATGTCATTTATACCACAAACAAGACAAGATGTTCCCTGCAAAAACCGCACCACTCCATACAAATCAATGTAAATTCATCTTTATTCAAAATAGCAATATAATAAAAACACTAAAAACAAAAGCCATGGGGGGGGGGGGGGGGTAACTGACAACTGTATACCAATGGAATATCACATAGTGTATGAATACATGAAGGGTACAGTACAAAAGTTGGATCGATAACACCTAAGAATATGCATAAATTGGTACGTGTCCACAAATTATATGTGAATAAAATTAATCACGAAACATAATCCACAATGCAATGTGGGTACCAACAAATAAGTGTAAAAAAAACAACATATGTAAGAAGATAAAGAGATGACTAGTGAAAAGGTCTGGCATCACCTGATAGTGAGCTAAGGTGCAAAAGTCCCATTAGGGCAAGAATCGCCGCTCAACAATCCAAGGCGGCTTTCCCCCCCCCATGACTTTTGTTTTTAGTGTTTTTATTATATTGGTATTTTGAATAAAGATGAATTTACATTGATTTGTATGGAGTGGTGCGGTTTTTGCAGGGAACGTCTTGTTTGTGGTATATATTGCATTCAGTTCCCTTCTGCACACCCATTTACTACCCTTCACCTTCTGGGGTTGGGTTGATGGTGCTTACCCATTTTTTTGGTTTATATTGCTTAGTATAATGTCATTGTCACAGACTGAATCGTATGTGCCTGTAGGATCCTGTAGGATCAAATGAAAATGAACCTGATAATTTTCGTTTTCTGACGGAAACTCATTCACAGGATCTAAAAGCCATACAATAATGGTCTTGGGTGGGTGTTGATCTCCATTGGGGCAGATTTCTAGTCAGTGTGCTAAATGAAAGAACCACTATCGCAAAAGATTGCTAAATTTTATATACATGTAAAAACATACAAATAAGAAGTATGTTTCTTCCGGAGTAAAATGAGCCATACATTACTTTTTTCCTATGTTGCTGTCACTTACAGTGGGCAGAAGAAATCTGACAGAAGTGACAGGTTTTGGACTAGCCCATCTCCTCATGAGGGGTTCTCAGGGTTTTATTTATTTTCAAAAACACTTACTGAACTGCAGTTACTTAATCCAACTGGCAAAAAAGTGTGCAGCAAGCAAGGAGGCTGGCCAGCATCTTTGTATAAATGCTTTTAAGGGAATGTCTTTATACAGAATAAAGGCCATGCTGAGAATCCCCCATGAAGAGATGGACTAGTCAAAATCTGTCGGTTCTGTCAGATTTCTACTACCTACTGTGACAGCAACATAGGAGAAAAGTCATTTATGCCCCTTTTTACTCTGGAAGAAACCTACTTTTTATTTGTATGTGCTGACATATATTTTAAATTTTACAATTTTTCGCGATAGTGGCCCTTGAGTGAAAATAAACTGATGAGATAAACAACTGTATCTATCCTCCTAATAAGGATGTTTACATTACCCTCAGTTTTAAAGGACAATTGAGATAAGAGGTATATGGAGGCTGACTTATTTATTACCTTTTAAGTAATACCATTTGCCTGGCTATCCTGCTAATCCTCTGTACCTAATATTTTTAGCCATAGACCATGAACAAGCATGATAGTAGATTTATTGTTTTGTCTCAGCTCAATGACACAGTCAGTCCTGCGTCCAGTGAGCTAAAATATATGAACTATTGACCTTTTTTTTTTCAACGATCCCGTACTCTCAGAAACCCAGTTCTCTGCCAGGACAGTGTTTTATGGCTGTAATTCCTTATTGGTAAGGTTTATGCTATAGTCCCACTGGGTCCTGACTGGAGAGAAACTGTCAGTTGCATAGCTGAATATTAACTCTTTCAGGGAGAGAAAGAAGAAGACACAGCATAAAGTATGTATTTTGTGCTTGCCACTGTACATACATATGTCATCATATCACGTCACTTAAGGTTCCCTTTAAAGTGGTACAACGGAATGATAAGTACAAAGGATCCAGAATGAACTGGTGGGGGGGTCGGATGGGGCATGAGTTCTGTCCATCTGCAGTCCTGCGTTTTGATGTACATTTTGGGAAAATCCCTTTCTCTCCTGTTTTAAAGAAAACCTGTACTAAAAACCCTGGGGGGTACTCACCTTGGGAGGGGGAAGCCTCAGGGACCCAATGAGGCTTCCCCCATCCCCTGTAGCTGCAGGCAATCCATCACTGGTTCCCCCGAAGCGTCCCGCAATCCTCCCCCGACAAGCCTGACGAGTGCTGATTTTTTTTACCTTGACAGGACCTTGCACAGGCGCAGTAGCGGTTCTTCCTTCGGGTAGGGCAGAAATAGCCGAACCCGATCGTATCCGCTCTACTGGGCAGCCACAAAAGGACTCACGCCTGCACGAGTAGAGCGGATCGATTGGGTTCAGCTATTTCCGCCTTACCCGAAGGGAGATCCGCTAGTACGCCTGCGCTGGATCTCGGAAGGTAAATACACACTTTGGAGGGCTGCAGCTGGACAACGGAGGGACGGAGAAAAACGGGCGAAGCCTCATTGGGATCCAGAGGCTTCCCCCTAACCAGGTAAGTACTCCCCAGGGGACTTTTTCTTAATTACAGGTTTTCTTTAATAAGTTGCTCATATAATTTTTCATTTGGATTTTTTTAATTCATAGATGTTGCTTCGGTAATGGCAGCACGGTGGCGTAGTGGTTAGCTCTCTCGCCTTGCAGCGCTGGGTCCCTGGTTCGAATCCCAGCCAGGGCACTATCTGCAAAGAGTTTGTATGTTCTCTCCGTGTCTGTGTGGGTTTCCTCCGGGCATTCCGGTTTCCTCCCACATTCCAAAAACATACGGATAAGTTAATTGGCTCCCCCTAAAAAAAAATTGGCCCTAGACTACAGTACTTACACTACATAATATAGACATATGGCAATGGTAGGGATTAGATTGTGAGCTCCTTTGAGGGACAGTTAGTGACAAGATATATATATACACTGTACAGCGCTGCGTAATATGTCGGCGCTATATAAATACTAAATAATAATAATAATAATGGTCTTCATGCCTTGTGGAGTTTCTGTAAGGGAAGGAGCTAGATTAGAACATTGTGGTCAGAAGCTTTTTACTCACATCACCCTTTCTTCAGCCGCTGCATGATGTTCAGTGGACCTCAGTGCCCATCCTCCTGTATATAATATTATTATTATTGCTTTATAAAGCACCAACATGTTCTGTGGCACTGTACAAAGTAAGAAACAAACATGGGGTACAAAATAATACAGACGATGATATACACCAGTATACAAACCACAGAATTGGTACAAAACACAGAATTTGTAATTACAGTAACTAAAGTAATATAATGAATAAAATGTGTAAAAAATTCCCAGACACAAAAGGGTGAGAGAGCCCTGCCCTTGCAAGCTCACAATCCAAAACAATAGGAGAGGGGTAGTATACAATATTCATACCTACAGGCCATGGCCCAGATGCAATTCACTTTTTCTCCTAGGAGAAAAATGTTCATCTTCGATTTATAATAACGTTTTAGTACTTTGCAATGGGAAAAGTAGGTGAAAAGTACTATCAAAACTATTTTGAGTATTTGTTTGCTTGCTGGTGGTTTAAAATGCATTTTATTGGCAAGTCTGAATATTTCACAAAGGAGAAAACTCCAGGGCCCATATGCAATTAACATTTTCTCCTAAGTTTTCTCCTAGGAGATACTTTTTCATATTGTATTTTTAATACCTTTTCAGCATATTGTAATTTAACCACTTTACCCCCTGCGGTACGAATTTCTCCGTCCCTTTTTACCCCCCTAAAAAACCAAGGGACGGAGAAATCCATACCTTCCGCGCTACCGCCGCTGTCCGCGCTCCCACCGCTTGTGCACGCCGCTGCCCGCTCGCCCGGAGATCAATGAACGGGAAAATCCATTACCGTTTGTTGATCTAAGCCCCCGCAATGATCCGCTGCTTCTATTAGAAACAGCGCGATCATTGTGATTTTCCCAGCCTCCTACTGCTTCCTGTAAGCGTCCTTACAGGTCGCATGTAAACAAACTCACTGTGGCCATCTTGTGGCCAAATAGTAAAACTACACCCTAAAGCATTTTACATTTACAAATACATTAGTTTCCCACAATAAATTAACTCATTACCTCCCACACTCCCCAGTCTTTTTTTTTTTTGTAATTAAAAAAAATATATATATACAATAAAAAAAACATAAATAGTTACCTTAGGGACTGAACTTTTTAAATATTTATGTCAAGAGGGTATAACACTGTTACTTTATAAACTATGGGCTTGTAATTAGGGATGGACGCAAAACTGAAAAAAATGCACCATTATTTCCAAATAAAATATTGGCGCCAAACATTGTGATAGGGACATAATTTAAACGGTTTTATAACCGGGACAAAGGGGCAAATACATTTCATGGGTTTTAATTACAGTAGCATGCATTATTTAAAAACTATAATAGCCGAAAACTGAAAAATAATAATTTTTTCCCACATTTTTTCCTATTTACCCATTAAAACACATTTAGAATAAAATAATTCTTGCCATAATGTCCCACCTAAAGAAAGCCTAATTGGTGGCGAAAAAAACCAAGATATAGTTCATTTCATTGTGATAAGTAATAATAAAGTTATAGACGAATGAATGGAAGAAGCGCTGAAAGGTGAAAATTGCTCTGGTGTTCAAGGGGTAAAACCCCTCAGTGGTCAAGTGGTTAAGAAGTACCAAAAAGTAGTTGAAAAACTACTATCAGTATTATTTTTAGCATGTTCTTGCTTTCTGGTAATTTAAAATGCATTTTATGTACAAGTTGTAAAAATATCAGGAGAAAACTCAGGTAAAAAAAAATGAATTGCATATGGCCCCGTGTGTCTTTAGATTACCTAGTAGGAGTACAACTTGGCCAGATGTCAAAGGGGGGATGGCCTAAGGTAGAGCATGTGTTGGAAGAAGTGAGTTTTGAAGGAGCTCTTAAAAATATCAAAGGTTGGAGAGTGAAGGAGGTGTTGTGGCAGGAGATTCCAGAGGAGGGGTGAAGCACGTGTGAAATCTTGTATACGTGAATGTGAAGAGGTGATTCTAGACGAGGACAAAAGAAGGTCATGTGTAGAACTGAAGTTGGGTTGGTATCTGGAAACTAGTGTGCAGATGTACAGGGGATCAAGAAGAGTTTGAACTGGACCCTCTGGTTAATTGGCAGCCAATGAAGAGCTTGACAGAGAGGAGCAGCAAAGGAAGAGCGAGAAGAAAGATATATTGCTAATACTTCCTCCAGGCTCCCCGCAGAGAGCAGAATATGGAACATCTGAATACAGAGATACTCCCGCAGTTATTCCTCTCTGCTCAGAGCTGGAGGTGTCGGCTGTGATTTCAGGCGCTGTGATAATTAGAGAGCTGCAGATAACTGCGACTTTCTCCATGGAAGTCATTAGATGCGATGATAATTACCGTAATGAGGATCTCCCGGAAAAGAAAGGCTTCTCAGTCATGGGCGGTTTTGTTACTGTAAATAGAAATAACCGTGGGGTATATATTTTTACTGAGGAACGGTGCTGTGTTTTACTGGGAGGGGCCAGAATTAATGACATGTTAGCATTAAGTATAGCGGTGGCATCCTTGAAGCTTTCTTATATTTCTGTTCCCCATCTGTCATGAGTTCCTGATAGTGTGCCCCCTGCAGGCTTGTAGCAGGAAGAGGGCGCCCCTGTCAGTGTAGACAGTATGCTTGCTGAATCACTGCTGTAAGAACATCAGACCAGTCACACATGGGGAATATATGGTGGTTGCTGGTTCCTAATTACCGGGGTGAGTCCTACAGGAGAAAAGCGCAGCACTGATGTTTTATCCTGAGCTGTGCTGAACTAGCGCTAGAGAGGTTTGTTTGAGGAACACTTCCACAGATATCACTGACTAACCAGCCTAAATTCTCCATAAACGAGCACTTACATCCAGGGCTGGATTTACAGCTCAGGAGCCTATAGGTACATAAGCTTTGGTGCCCTAATCTCTGCCCCTTAAAGAGACTCTGTAACAAAATGTTCAGCCTTATTTCTTCTATCCTATAAGTTCCTATACCTGTTCTAATGTGGTCTGGATTACTGCAGCCTTTCCTAGTTGCACAGTGGCTGTGTTATCTCTGTTATATAATCTAATCTTCTCTCTTCTGTCGTCTTTGTCGGGCTCAGGCACTCAGGCTGGAATGTGCAGCTCTATTTGTGATAGGATAGAAGCTATACACACCCTCTCCACGCCCCCTGCAGCTTTTTATGAGTCACAGAGTGAGCTCCTCTCAGTCTATCACAAGCTGGTAACAGCCATGTCTTTTGTTTGTAAACACTGCCTAAAATTACAAGCCAGGATTGCAGCAGGGAGTGGCAGAAACAGCACAGAGGGACCCAGGAGAACATAATGAATAGAATGGTGTGCTTTTTATTGTAAGAATTTTAGAGTACAGATTCTCTTTAACACTGGCCACACCCTTTAAGCCACACACCCTTTTCTTATTTTCCTTTTCTTATTAACCCCCTTGGCGTTATGATTCTTTCCGGATTTTAGGATCTAAAAGCAGTGCAGTTTTTTTCAATGCTTTTAGATCCTAAAACCTGGAAAAAAATCATGTTGCCAGGATGTTCTGCTGCAGCCCAGCACTCACTCACCTCGCTGGGTTCCAGCGCTGCAGTTTTCCCTACGTCCTCCGGGTGGTGCTGTAACCCTATAGTGAGATTGCCGGCGATCTCACCAGGGGAGAGCAGAGCCTCGGAGGAGAGGAAGAAGAATGGCGGCCAACGGCGGAATCCCCCGGGAGGTGAGTTAAAACACCTGCTGCGGGCATTGCTCTGCAAAGACCTCCTGGCGGCCACCACGAGTTCAGCTCGGGGATACTGCTCATGGCATTTTTTTTTCCACCCCGAACTGAACTCGTGGTTGCCGCTAAGAATGTTAAATAAAATCACACAAGGTAATGTAGATATTACAAGTAGCCGGATGTGTCCCTCCCCCCCCCCCCCCATATAGGTTGCTAGATGTAAGGCCCCTAGTTTAGATAGCCAGATAAGCCCCCCTGTATAGTCATATGTGCCCCTCTATAGGTAGTCAGATTTGCCTCCTCCCCCTAAGTTTAGACTGTCAGATGTGCCGCCCCCCCCCCCCACCCCCGTATAGAGAGTCAGATGTGCTCAGCCCAGTATAACAGTTTGTTCCCTCCCTCTGCAAAACGGCGAGTGGAGCGTTATTGAGAAGAAACTCCCTGGGTCTCGACGTTCGAGTGTGACCCATTAGCTTTTGGTTAGATCCCACACCTCCCGCCAGGGTCGGGCCGAGGCAGAGGCGAGAGAGGCTCCAGCCTCAGGGCGCAGCTCAGTGATGTGCATGTGCAGCAGTTGTAGCAAGCATCTGTAGGCAGATTCTTCCTGGTAGATCATTTTCAATTCATAATTGTTAAAGTAGCTTGCTAGCTGAAAAAGTGTGCCTCCTCTGCCCTAGGGGGAAAAGGGACCACAAATGCTGCCGATACTACAAGTTACAGGCTTTATCTTGGAAACTTCAAATGACCACGGCGCTTGCGCAATCAACGGCAAGCACATTGAGATGAACGCTTCCATTCATCTCAATGCGGATGGACATAGAGTTAGAATAAAAAGTTGTCCGAGGGAAGCGAAGACCGAGCCCGCATTCCAGCGAACGAAGCGAGCGGGCAAGGGCACACTGATTCTACTAAAAAGGACAATATCACTTTAAATGTATGCTATTTTGTCAATGTATGCTGAAATGTTGGAACAAACACCGGCACTAAGTGACAAGGACAAATGTCGGCTGCTGTCCGTCTGAACCGGCCTTAATGAGTAAATATTGTTATATTACAACAAAGTAGAGCTAGAAGGAGGCTTTACAGACATTGGCAACTGTTTACATTAAAATATAGGTCTACTTACTGGTAAATTCCAGCAACTGAACATGCACAAAGAAATAATACACAGTACCATATTGTAGCCATTTAGCATACACAAAGTCTAAGCATGAAAGCTGTTGCTTGTATATTTTCCAGCAAATTATTCCAGGTATTCGAGAAAGTACAGTGGAAAATGTCAGTATGCCTAAAGGTGGCCACACACGATACAATAAAATGATCCGATTTTACGGTAATTCGATAAAAACGATCGGATCTCTCGAAAAAATCGAAAGCTTTTTTTTTCATTAGACTTAAAAATCCGATCGGATTTCCCGTTTTCTTCGATTTTAATCGATCCGGAATGCCAGATTTTTTTCTTCAATCTTTCTAAAGATTGTATGGTGTGTGTTAGATTGTCAATTTATTAATATGCACACCCTAGCAATTTTGTCAGAGTTTCCAATCATTTTTATCATAATTGGGGGAAAAATTGAACATAGGTGTGTGGTACATTGGTCATATTTTTGAAATGTTACAATCAGTCAGAAAAATTAATTGCAATTCTTAAATTGAACAGATATTTAAAAAATTGTATGGTGTGTAGCCACCTTAACTGTATAGTAATAAATTGGAGAATGTTGCTGAACGGCATACAAGCAGGACTTGAAGTAGGTTGTATTCTTTATAATATTACCTGTGACCAAAGTGTTATTTTTCATTGCTAAGGGTTTGGGCAAGAAGAAGCTTCTTCAGCACAGAGAGTCCTACAACTTTATATACTGGAAGCCCCTGGAGGAGCAGCTGAGCAGACAAAGACCCCCTCTCAGCACTTACCGGACAGACTTCTGGAGACTCGACGATGAGCCGGTGAATGTTCCTCAACTCCTGGTTCCACGGCTGAATCGGGCAACCTCGGCCTCCTGCCCTGGAGTAACGACCTACAGGGACATGATGAGATGCCACGTTCCCCTCCAGATTCCCGAGCGACCCACCTTGACGGACAGTCCACAGATATTTAACAGCAGGGCAGGAACAGAAGGAATGACGCTAAGGAGAGCCAAGTCTGCACCGTACAACCGACTTACCGTGTCCGACTGTCTCACTTGGCGTATGCCCGAAAGCGCGAAACAAGAAAGCTTAAACAGCACTGAGACAACTTAATGAAATGATGGGCCCATGCATAGTTCCTTCATCCTCCTACAACACCAGAGCCATTTACACAGTTGATTAAAGATTCAACTGACCTTCTTTCACTTCTTCTACTTTTTAATCCCATTATTGGTATATATTTTGTTAATGAGCACACAGGCATGGCAGCAGGTAAACAAGATACTAACATTCAGGGAGCATAGGACACACAAAACATAATACCGTCTATGAGCCAAACTATTACAGTTCAAAAACAATCAAAGATTCCTTCAATGGATTCTTAATCAGAAGTGTAACAATAGACCTTTGACGTGAACTGGCGGGGGTGGGGGGCTACCTGGGGGCTCAGGGGGCCTGGTATTGTGGCGAAGAGCAGTGGCAGCATCATACATTACCCACATCCAGCACAGTGACATGAAATTACGCCCCCTGCTCTTACTGCCCCCAGCCCATAGCCAAATCACCCATTAGACAACCTAGGCAGTTGCTTGGGCTATGATTAGTATTTTCTCTGAGCCCCTGTCCCCACCTCACCTTATGTTGAGGGGACAAGCAGGGATATTCAAAACGCGTCTAGTTAAAAATGGCGCCGGACAAAAAATGGCGCCCCTTTCTGCCCGATATATGTTTAAAACGATATTTATCGTTTTAAAGGTTAAAATAGTGCAGACCTTTTGAACGAAATTTATCGTTTTAAAACTTTTTTTTTTGTCCTGCCTGAACGATATTTATCGTTTTAACCCCTGCTTTGCTGCCGTTTGGAAAATATCTGCCCGCCGGCTTCACTGTTTAATAGCAAAGCCCCCTTAAAAGCTAAAAACACCAAATTTGCAGGGAATGTTAAGAAGAAAATTGTGAACAAGAGGAAAAAATTTTTTTTCAAAAAGACCTTAGAGTTTTTGAGAAAATCGATTTTGAATATTCTTCTTCTGACCGTGGGAAAATTAAATGCCCGCCGACTTTAGCGGTTAATAGCAAAGCCCCTTTAAATGCCAGAAACACCAAATGTGTAGGGAATGTTGAGAAGAATAGTGGGAACACGAAGAAAAAAAAATGTTCAAAAAGACCTTATAGTTTTTGAGAAAATCGATTTTAAATCTTCAAAGGAAATGTATCTATTTAAATCGCGTACTGACATTTCCGTGGAAACTTTTTCCGCCGACTTTAGCAGTTAATAGCAAAGTCCCCTTAAATCCTAGCAACACCAAATTTGCAGGATCTGTTAAAAAGATACTGGGAAACAATATTTAAAAAAAAAAATTGAAATTTTTTTTTTTTTTTTTTTATTTAAATTTTTTGGGTTATGTTCAGAGTGTGGGAAAAGTTTTGAAAAAAATGACGTGGGGTCCCCCCCTCCCGAGCCTCTGTAACCCCTTGTCTCCCATGCAGGCTGGGATAGCCAGAATGCGGAGCCCCGGCCGACTGGGGCTTCGCACCCTGAGCTATACCAGCCCGCATGGTCCATGGTATGGGGGGGCTTCGGGGGGAGGGGCGGCCAAGCCTTCCCCTCCCCCTCGGAGCCCTTGTCCAATCCATGGACAAGGGGCTCTTCTCCACCTCCGATGGGCGGTGGAGGTGGAGGCCGCAATTTCCTGGGGGGGGGTTCATGGTGGCATCTGGGAGTCCCCTTTAAAAAGGGGTCCCCCAGATGCCCACCCCCCCTCCCAGGAGAAATGAGTATAGGGGTACTTGTACCCCTTACCCATTTCCTTTAAGAGTTAAAAATAAATAAACACACAAACACTTAGAAAAAGTATTTTAATTGAACAAAAAACATAACCACGAAAAAAGTCCTTTAATATTCTTAATTAACCAATAATACTTACCTGTCCCTTTAAAAGCCAGTTCCCACGCAATATCCTCGGAAATATACTAATCAGTTACAATGTAACAAAGTTGTTACAATGTAACAACTTTGTTACTTTGTAACTCCACCGCACCCAACGTCACTCGCCGCTCACCCGCCGGCCGCCGCATACACTAACGCTAAGTCCCCGCCGGCTCCCGCCGTCCACTCCGCCCACACCTGTCACCCATATACATGCTGGCACCCATGGGTGCCAGCATGTATATAGGTGACATGTGGGAGAGGCGGGGAGGGCAGCAAGAGCCGGCGGGACTTAGCGTCCTGCACCCGACAGAGCTCTGAGCTATATAGCTCAGAGCTCTCTAAAGCATCTTTGTATTTGGGCTCCAAGGAGCCCCATTGGTCCTTAGCAGACCAATGGGGTTCCTTCAAATCAGAAGGAACCCCATTGGTCTGCTAAGGACCAATGGGGCTCCTTGGAGCCCAAATACAAAGATGCTTTAGAGAGCTCTGAGTATATAGCTCAGAGCTCTGTCGGGTGCAGGACGCTAAGTCCCGCCGGCTCTCGCTGCCCTCCCCGCCTCTCCCACATGTCACCTATATACATGCTGGCACCCATGGGTGCCAGCATGTATATGGGTGACAGGTGTGGGCGGAGTGGACGGCGGGGACTTAGCGTTAGTTTATGCGGCGGCCGGCGGGTGAGCGGCGAGTGACGTCAGGTGCGGTGGAGTTACAAAGTAACAAAGTTGTTACATTGTAACAACTTTGTTACATTGTAACTGATTAGTATATTTCCGAGGATATTGCGTGGGAACTGGCTTTTAAAGGGACAGGTAAGTATTAATGGTTAATTAAGAATATTAAAGGACTTTTTTCGTGGTTATGTTTTTTGTTCAATTAAAATACTTTTTCTAAGTGTTTGTGTGTTTATTTATTTTTAACTCTTAAAGGAAATGGGTAAGGGGTACAAGTACCCCTATACTCATTTCTCCTGGGAGGGGGGTGGGCATTTGGGGGACCCCTTTTTAAAGGGGACTCCCAGATGCCACCATGAACCCCCCCAGGAAATCGCGGCCTCCACCTCCACCGCCCATCGGAGGTGGAGAAGAGCCCCTTGTCCATGGATTGGACAAGGGCTCCGAGGGGGAGGGGAAGGCTTGGCCGCCCCTCCCCCCCGAAGCCCCCCCATACCATGGACCATGCGGGCTGGTATAGCTTAGGGTGCGAAGCCCCAGTTGGCCGGGGCTCCGCATTCTGGCTATCCCAGCCTGCATGGGAGACAAGGGGTTACAGAGGCTCGGGAGGGGGGACCCCACGTCATTTTTTTCAAAACTTTTCCCACACTCTGAACATAACCCAAAAAATTTAATTTAAGAAAAAAATAAATAAAATTTTTCAATTTTTTTTTAAAATATTGTTTCCCAGTATCTTTTTAACATATCCTGCAAATTTGGTGTTGATTTAAGGGGACTTTGCTATTAACTGCTAAAGTCGGCGGAAAAAGTTTCCACGGGAATGTCAGTACGCGATTTAAATAGATACATTTCCTTTGAAGATTTAAAATCGATTTTCTCAAAAACTATAAGGTCTTTTTGAACATTTTTTTTTTCTTCGTGTTCCCACTATTCTTCTTAACATTCCCTACACATTTGGTGTTTCTGGCATTTAAAGGGGCTTTGCTATTAACCGCTAAATTCGGCGGGCATTTAATTTTCCCACGGTCAGAAGAAGAATATTCAAAATCGATTTTCTCAAAAACTCTAAGGTCTTTTTGAAAAAAAAAATTTTCCTCTTGTTCACAATTTTCTTCTTAACATTCCCTGCAAATTTGGTGTTTTTAGCTTTTAAGGGGGCTTTGCTATTAAACATTAAAGCCGGCGGGCAGATATTTTCCAAACGGCAGCAAAGCAGGGGTTAAAACGATAAATATCGTTTGGGAGCAATACAAATATAAATATAAATGATAAATATCGTTTTTAAAGCCGGCGCCATTTTTTAGCTGTCAAAAACGAAAAATAACTAGTGATAATGGTTCTCTATGGGGCGCCGTTTTTTAACTACGATAACTGGCGCCATTTTTAACGGACCCGATTCAAAACTGCTTCAAGCCCAAACTGGACAAAGCAAAATCTAAAACTAAGCCATTAAAGGATACCCGAAGTAACATGTGACATGTTGAGATAGACATGTGTATATACAGTGCCAAGCACACAAATAACTAGGCTGTGTTCCTTTTTTTTCCCTCTGTCTGAAAGAGTTAAATATCTACATGTGTATGTACAGTGCCAAGCACACAAATAACTATGCTGTGTTCCTTTTTTTCCCCTCTGTCTGAAAGAGTTAAATAACTACGCTGTGTTCCTTTTTTTCCCTCTGTCTGAAATGGTTAAATATCAGGTATGTATTCACTTCCTGTCTGAGTCAGGACTGAGTCAGCCACTTACATACCTGATATTTAACTCTTTCAGGCAGAGAAAGAAAAAAAGGAACACAGCATAGTTTTAAGTGTGCTAGGCACTGTACATACACATGTCTATCTATTGTATTTACAAATCAAGCTAGATATGACAGTGCAGTTTGTAGGAGAGAAAAAAAAGTAAAGGAGGAAATGACATCAGGATTGGCTTCAGTCAGAGGCAGTAAAGATGGAAAATGTCAGGAACAGTTTTCCCTTTATTTACTATATAAAATTCACTGAAATCAAAACATGGACAGTACAATACAGATGGTATGTAATTTTTTTTCTGAGGTAGTATGACTGTCCCTCCTGCTTTAATATATATATAGAAACAGATTGGTGAACAAAATACCTTTTTCACGAGCCAAACATGCTTGCCAGTGCACTCTAACTGTATTCCTTCCCCTGTAGATTCAGCTGGTGGGCGGGTCAATCATGAGCGACTGTGTGACTCTCGAAGTAGGAAAACCAATGGAGGCCAGACTATTTCCCAGCATTACAGTAGAAAACGTGGCTGAAGTTGGTGGATAGGCAGCGATAATGGTGGAGCATGAAAATAGCTTCCACATGCTCCTTTTGCTGAACATCTCATTGCCTGCCTCATAGTGAGCTTGCATTAGTCACTACATAGGCACAGCCTGCTGTAGACTTGTAGTCCATAGCAGGGCGGTAACTACAAATCATACCCCCCCCACAGCAAAACTTTGATGGGGTCTTCCAATGTCCACACCCTTTCCCTTGCCAACCCCTTGACCCACAACAAGTGTAACCACAAAAACACCTGATCTGCAGGATGGAGCCCTTTATTGGAGAAAGGGAAGGTGAGTAGATGGGCCCCGACAGCTCTGCCCCCCCCCCCCCCCCCCCCGCAGGGTTGCATGGGATGCTCCTCTGTAGTCACGCCCCTGGTGCACAGGAAGTGAGATAGGCGTGTGCAGCTGCATACAAGCACAGCTATAAAATACAATTATTTTTTTTTAAAGCATTTTAGAAAATGAAGTGCTATTCTAATTCTGCACTAAATAACGCATGCACTTTCAAAATCTATCAACTTCAAGAGGAACTGTAATGAAATAAAGTAATGAATAAAAGTGCTTAATTTTTAACCATAAAAATTATTAAGAGCTTGTTCACATTATAAGCGATTTTGCTTATTTTTAAACGCTGACGATTTTAAAAAATCGCCTTAAAGGCGCTTGTGCAATGTTAGCTTATGTGAGTGTTCTGACATTCGATGAGCTTCTTATCCAATCGCAAATCCGGCTCCTGCACCATTTCCAGAGCGTTTGTGATTCAATAGAAAGTATAGCAAAATCACTAAAAGCTTTGAAAAGCGATTTGCTGAGCGCTTTGATGAATAAATACATTGGGCCCGATTCACTAAAGCGTGATAACATAGTTATCACGTGTTAGCTTTCCATGCGCAAAACGCGCCCCTAAACCATTGTGCACACGTTTTGCGCGTGAAAAGTTTAGCAATCACGTGATAATTTTTATCACCCGTACGGCGTTGTGCTTCACGTGATAAGCAGATAGAGCGGGGGACAGGAGGATGCAAACCACACTGCATGGCCACGGGACAGCTGCGGGGGGGTTACTAAACCGTTTTCACCTAAGCATCCCTTTAAACCAAAACATTTCAAAAATAACCTGACAGAATGACATTGTAAACTTACAAAAAAAAAAACATAAGGGACCCACACAAACCAACAACACTTACTTGCTCAGTCGCAAACCATTCTTAAGCAGGTGGTGATAAGCAAAGCTTTTAAAGGCAAAAAAACAGCTCATAAACTGTGTCGTTGAGCTGAGACAACTAAAGAGAGAGGTATATGAAGGCTGCCATGTTTATTTCCTTTTAAGCAATACCAGTTGCCTGGCAGCCCTGCTGATCCTCTGCCTCTAATACTATTAGCCATAGCCCCTGAACAAGCATGCAGCAGATCAGGTGTTTTAGACTTCAAAGTCAGATCTGACAAGACTAGCTGCATGCTTGTTTCTGGTGTTATTCAGATACTACTGCAGAGAAATAGACCAGCAGGGCTGCCAGGCAACTGGTATTAATTAATAGGACATAAATATGGCAGCCTCCGTATACCTCTTACTTCAGTTCCCCTTTAAGAAGCAATAATTATTATAAATACATACATCATTGCATTTAGCACGCCCAAAGTTCTACGCTGCTGTGTGCAGTTATAACGCGTGATCTGCATTCCGTTCGCGTGATCTGTAGTGATATCACGTGATACTGATGTTAATCATGTGATATCCCGCCTTTGCACGAAAAGTCATTAGTTATCACGCGCAAACCTTTACGCGCCTGAAATCGCGTGCAAAAGCGCTTATCACAGCCGTGATAAGCGTTCTCACGCTTTAGTGAATCAAGCCCCTTGTATTCACTCCTTTCCAGGTCAAAGAGTTCACTTCCTGATTGACGTCAGGAATGAACAAAACATCGCTACACAAAAGTGCTCACAAAAAAAGCTTTTCCAAAACAAAAATCACTCCAAAAGCGCTTAGAAAAGTGCTTACAAAATCACTAACAAAATCGCTCAGCGATTGCGCTGGTGATTTATAATGTGAACAAGGCCTAAGTCAGTGTTTGCCCATTGTAAAATCTTTCCTCTTCCTGATTTTGGTGACATCTTTAGTCCTGACAGGAGATCTGTGCGGAAGAGTTGCAAAGCCAGTGAAAATAATTCCTGATTATCAGATCAGCGTGAGTACTGCGGCTGCACAGTGATCACTATCGATCTGCATGTCAGATCTTTAGCGATGCCCTTGCACCAGCACAATGGCATTGTTCTTGGCACCTCACCGGCCGGAAGCTGCTCTGTTGCACGCACTCGTCATCGTCCTCCGAACCCCATATAACAACAGACATGTCATCAGGCCGATGAAGCCTCTGTACAGCGTCGTTAGTGCTCAGTTGCCTGCAGGGATCACCGAAGATACTTACTCACCTTGAGAAGTCTTGAGGACCTTTGTCGCCAAAGGGATCAGGTACCGATCCCAGTCGGGCAACAGTGCACTAATGATGCTGCACAGACGTTTCATCAGCCTCTGCACACAATGCATCTATTGCTATGCTGTGTGTGTGTGGGGGGGGTGGGGGGGGGGGGGGGGGGGGAGAGGGGGAAGGGTCGAGTGTGTGTGCGATGCAGCAACTTTTGGGGGGCTTGAGAACATTGCCGTCGTGCGATGCTTGGGCATTGCTAAAGATCCAACAGCAGCAGAAAAGCATTTGGGAACTTTTAGCGGCACTTCCTGGCGATCATCGTTTTTCACCCCCACAGGGGAACACAGGAGTGTGGCGCTAAATGACCCTGTCGCTTCCAGGGTTGCCTCAGACGACGGGATAAATAGGGATTAAACCGCTGCGCTTGTATAAATGACAGTAAATTACCGTCTGTTTGTAATTATTACATTTCATTTAGAAAAAAAAAATTAATGATTTTGTGGTTGCAACTTATTATACTCAAAATGTATACTAGACCCTTTGCTTGACACATTTTGGTAAGTTGCAGGCAGAAATTTCTTAAAAATGAATTGAACCGCTTTTTGCTCAGAAATCCTGTAGATATTGTACGCCAGGGAGGTTAGTAGATATATTCTAGGCTTTCTTTGCTTCTGTTTTGCATAACATTTTATTAAAGGGGTTCTGTGTCACTTACCTGGGTCTCCTACCGGCCCACTGCAGCTATCATGTCCCACGCCGTCACTGTAGCCCCCTCTGTTCCTCGCCGCGGGTCACCTGCCAATTATTCATCTAACTAGACGAACAGCACTGCGGCTGTGGCTGCAAGCGTCCTCGCTCCTGCTCGCGTCTCCGGGAGTTTTCTTGTACGGTGTCTGCGCAGTAAGCTCCCGATGATGCGCGGGTGCGACAATGCACACGGCCGCGCAGCTGCCATTCTATTCGTCTAGTTAGACAAATAATTGGCAGGTGACCCGCGGCGAGGAACGAAGGGGGCTTCAGTGACGGCGTGGGACTTGATGGCCGGTAGGAGACCCAGGTAAGTGACACTTTTTGTTTTTTAAAAGGCCACAGAACCCCTTTCAGGACTAGGCCTTTTGCTCCTTTCTAGCCCCTTACAGAGTCCAAGGAGTTCTGTATCACCATAAGCTTGCTGAGCAGTCTGTAACTCTTTATTCTCCAGCGATGCCCCAGCCTGTGTGATCTCAGAGTCAGGAAAGCTCTAGATCCAGCATTTCTGCAGGTGCTCATGTGGGAGCTCTCGGTACACCCGATATCTGCATTGCTGGGAACTCACTAGCGGAGTGCCCAGGTGCAGATGGTCAACACTGTGATAAAGATCCCTCTACCTGTAAAGGAGCTGGATAGTACAGATGGCGCTGCACAGACGGCGAGGGCACGGGTCGCCCAGGCCCCGCTAGGATTCATTCATCAATTTTACTTTCTATTGCAAAAACATCTTAATCACCCGCAATGCTTTCAATGCTGAAATATAAACTCTAGAAGCAACCTTATATAGTACAAAGCTGTAATTAACTATTTCTTATATTTGCACCCTGTATATTCAATTTCTAAAATAAGATTAAAAATATCTATATATTTTTTCAAAATAGTACACAGCAGATATGTTACACATATATATATTTTTGGAATGTAAAATACAATTAAAATAAAGTTTTATATAAGAATGTTTCCTTTTGTTTTTAAAGAGAAATATGTGTTGTTACGTGTGGATTTAAAGGGGGAACTCCAGTGAAAATAATATAATTTAAAAAAAGTTCTTCATTTTTACAATAATTATGTATAAATGATTTAGTCAGTATTTGACCATTGTAACATCTTTCCTCTCCCTGATTTACATTCTTACATTTATCACATGGGGACATTTTTACTGCTGGAAGGTGATGCCACTGGAAGGGGATGCTGCTTGCTTTTTTGGCAGTTGGAAACAGCAGCTTCTCCTTCCACTGACATCACCTGCCAGCAGTAAAAATGTGGGGGGGTTTCACCACAATATCAGTCATACAGCGCCCCCCCGTTTGTGAAAAAGTAATAGATTTCTCATGGGAAAGGGAGTGTCAGCTACTGATTGGGACGAAGTTCAATTCTTGGTTACTGTTTCTCTTTAAGCACATAAATGTAGTGCTCTGAGCATTTGTAACAGTTTACATGTGTGCTTTACAAATGTGATGAGGAAAAAGTAATGCATGGGCACCCTAAACCTGAACCGAAAACTTATGAGCTAATAAATTGTATGTTTAGTACAGCTAAGAAATTGAACATTAGTAGCAAAGAAAAAAGTCTCATGTTGTTTTCCAGTACAGGAAAAGTAAAAAAAAAAAACTCAGTTGTTATCTATGCAAAAGAGCTTTTCTGAGCTCTCGACCCACTGGGCTGTATACAGTCCTTTTTTCTGAAGCACTTAAAGGGACTCCGAGCTCAAACTAGAATAGAAAATGGTACTCACCTGGGGCTTTCTGCAGCCCAGTGTAGGTCTGGAGGTCCCACGCCGGCGTCCTGGCTCCTCTCCCAAGGGCTGTCCAAAAATGGCTGGTCGGCGGCTCCCGGCGACACTGGCCCGGAGTGTTGGGCTCCTTCTCCCGCAAACATCACTGATGTCGTCACCACGCCGGCCGCCTCGCGTCATCACGGCGGCCGGCGTGGCAGTACGGCGCATGCGCGATTAAACCACGCTTGCGCCGTACTGTCACGCCTTGCGAGAGGAGCCAGGAGGCTGACCTCCAGACCTACACTGGGCTGCAGAAAGCCCCAGGTAAGTACCATTTTCTATTCTAGTTTGAGCTCGGAGTCCCTTTAAGCAGCCAAGAAACAGTGAGAGACAGAGATCAGGTTTGACTGCAGGAATGTTCAACGAGTCATTATTTCTGCTTTGTTTTATTGCTTAAAAAACAGTGTGGTTTTAAAACTGTATGATACATAAAAAAAAAAGCTATATAACTAAAAATAAAAGTGCTTCGTAGAACCCAGTGTGCCTGCACAGAACTCTTCCAGTAATGGGAGCATTCACACATGTGCAGAAGCCACCAAATGACGGAGGGGGCCACAGAAGAATGGCAGATGGCGGAACTGCGGCAAGGGACTCAGTGTCTCTTGCCGAAGGCTTCTAGGCTTCTGGAGGCTGGAGGAAGCCCCAGGTAAATAAATTAGCAGTAGATTTTTTTCAGCTCATGTATGCTGGGAGTGTCTCCTTTTTAAGAGGTCTAATTTGGATTAGCAGTGATTGTGAACACATGCCAGAAATCAGTACAGTTTCTATTAATAGGCTAAATAGGCAGGGAATTCACTATGTACAGTATTTTATAAACACCCCAATAATTCAGGATAATGATGTACAATTAGCCTGTTGTTAGGAAGAAGCTCAGAAGAAAATCGCGTGTTTTGTAGCGTTGTACATCTGGGCCTTGGAGGATTTGTATAATAATGTATGTAGCGATCGCTGGCACATCAGGCACAAAACACAAAGCTGCAGTCACCTTGGGAGTCCATTGTATGCTGCAAATGGAAATCTGAAAAGCATTTTTCACCGCTGTCAAAAGCACTAAAAATAATCCCGCACCTGCTCACCCGCTCTTCTTTTCAAGCATCGCTAATGTGCTTAGCTGCAGTTGTCTCTTATTCTCTGAGACTAGGCGCAGTGTGATGGCGGAAGCTGCCTGCTTAAAGGGAACGTGTCCTGCATGCATCGGAAGTGTTGGTTCTGTCGCAAGCTGGGCCGAAATAATATCCAATGCAGGCTTATAGCATGGTTTTACTGTCACACTCATGTCAGGTGCTGCAGTCATAATTTTGTTAAAGCTCTTATCCACTATTATAGGTAACATACCTCCCAAAATGTTGAGATAAGAAAGAGGGCCGCATTAAGGCACGCCCCTGCCACACCCCTAACCACGCCCCCAGCACACCCCTCATCATGCATAGCACAAAGAATTCAGAGGTAAAATATGTAATTTTATCATTCAAACCACACTGGTCCTTTCTATAATCATTAGTTTTTCTTAATTTTAGCATTTGAAAATAAGAAATATATCAATTTAATTGATGGGAATAAAGTTTTCAGTAAAAAAGAAACACATATTTACACAGATCTGTACATCAGTCTTAAAAGAGAAACAAATAAGGAAGAAAGAGGGAGGGACAGAGTGATTGGGTACCCGAAGAGAGACTGTACTCGAGAGCTAGAAGTCCAGGGTTAACGAACGAGATAGAAACTGTAGGTTCTGTCTTAACCTGAATTTGTTCGTAAGTCGAAACACTGTGCCATTTCTGTCCTCTGTGCCTTCATTACACCCCCCCCCCCCCCCCCCCCCAACTGTGTCACCTCAGTGTACTGCAACAAAATGTAATTTTACCGATTTAAAAAACATTTCTTCTTTGATTTCTTTTTCATAGATTTTCTCTAAAACTACAAGATATTTTTAAAATGTTTTTTTACTTGTTCCCACAGAATAAAATTTCGTAATTTCAGGCCATTCGTATCAGCAGGTGGTTTGTACCAGGGATGTGGAGTTGGTACAAAAATCTTCCGACTCCTCAGTTTATGAAACCACGACTCCGACTCCGGGTACCCAAAATGGCTCCGAGTCCGACTCCTCGACTCCGACTCCTTAGCTTAATACTTAACAGGGCTGTGGATTTTGTACAAAAATCATCCGACTCCAACTAACCAACTGACTCCTCAGTTTATGAAATCAACGACTCCGACTCCGGGTGCCCAAAATTGCCCCGACTCCAACTCCGACTTCACAGTCCTGGTTTGTACAGTAAGTCAAGTGTTCACAAGTCGGGGACTACCTTGTACATGTTTAACCTACCTCCCACCCTCCCTCGCTAACTTAATGGTGCCCCCCATCCCCCCCAAAAAAACATTAGCTCTATTACTACCCCAAGGCCCATGAATGATCCAGTGATAGCATAACATTGGGGCTTCAGTCCTGTTCCCTGGTGGCTTATCAAGGTGGGCCATAACACCATGGGCTACTGTAATAACACAAGTCGCCATACTCTTTCCCCTTACTACCGCTAGGGCTTACTTTTGGGGTAGGGCTTATATTTCAAGTATGCTCAAAATTCCTGCCAGTGCTTTCTTTTGGGGGATGTCTTCATTTCGAGGAAACACGGTATATGGGTATATTTATCTGATTTATCATTTTTAAAAACTCTAAATTAGCTATGCATAATAAACTTAATCCTGCCCAAATACCCTCTGGATGCATCAGAAGTACCCCCCGAGTTACGCGTACCTCACATTGAGAACCCAGGTTCTAGATCATGACTCTCAATTCTCCTAAGCTGGTACATTTTTTTCTTTAACTTTATTCCAATTGGAAACCTTGGCTAGTAACAGTTGGAATTAGAATCGCTGACAGGTCATCAATAGAACCATCACATATAGATCATGGAGTCGCCAGTCGTTCCTACGCGTTCTCAGGCGAGGAAAAGTCTAGGCAAGTGCTAAACGAGTCTATATGGATCATTTAGACGAGACGGAGATCTCAGCTGCTTTTCTTTCTCCATCAAAGCCCCTGATATGAGCATTAGTGACATTTCAAACAGTCAGCTTGACTCTGCAGAGCCTGCTGAGACCAGAAACCTTTACACAACGGTGGAATGAACTCCCTGGGGGCTGTTTAAAGCCTTTGCTTCTATATTCTCAGGGTCATGTCACACTTGATAGCAGCTATATCGCATTCCAGCGTCTATTGAGAACAGAATAACGTTTACGTAACAGATATGTAGGCTTTTCAAGCAAACTTGCCTTTAAAACTGCCCAAAGCTCTATAACCTCCCCTAAAAAAAGGTCTGCCTGCCTGCTCCCAGCTACACCTCTAGATGGCAGACTGGTGCTCTCACTCTGTAACTGGTGGGTGGTGTTGGCTTACAAACCACTCCAGCCACTAGGGACTGCGGAGAGCAATGACCTCCCGCTGTAATGTGGCGCCTCACCAGAAGTGGGAGGGAAGGAAGATGATCCCACCCCAAGATCCTTGTGGCCAGTAATGTTGTAATAGGGGTAAACGAGGGTGCGACTGAACCAGAGCCCTTGGAAGGAAGGGATCCACAATGGACCAAGGTTGCCAAATCATCCTTTTAATTAGTACGCGGGGCGCGTAAGGGTGATTCAGAGACCCCAAATTACAGTAGCAACACGGAGGGGGCATATTATTAAACACCGTCGGGGAATTGAGCGGCAGCAGGGTGAGCCGTCATTCAACTCACCCTGCGCCCAGCTCACCCGCGGCGCAAAAACACGTACGCAGTTCTGGGGCCATTTACACAAAGTGAGTGCTTAAACTACATCTAACCAGTTACAAGACCTGTATCATTTCTGTGTGTCAGTAATTAAAGGGATGTGTTGGCAACACTCATGGAGGCCTTCCTCCTGTTGTTGCATTAACTGTGCCTGTCACATTACACCGGGAGCCTATGGAGAGACATCACTACAGGGTGATAAGCTGCAGTGAAGAAGAAGAAAGGACCCAGCATTGAAGTAGGCAGGGGCATAGCAATAGCCATAGCAGCCATGGCATCTACTATGGGGCCCTAGAGAAGAGGGGGCCCAAATGATACTTGATGTGTTCACTATTAACTTTTCTTTGTTGCTCCACCCTCTGACTTTGATTCAGTGCTCATGGACTATACACAGTGTGCACTGCATGAGAATGTTAATTGACCAATGAAATCATGTTTATAGGGTAGGGGCAGGTAGCATAATTGCTCAAGAGTGCCTAGATATGATGGCCCCATGAAAATCTTGCTATGGGGCCACATAATGTCTAGCTACGCCACTGGAAGTAGGTATTTGTGCTCTGCAGCACACTCTGCTGGCCAGTCGCCAACACCACGCCCCCTAGATTTTGCGGCCTAAATCATATGAATCAGGGGGCTTCATGGTAGGGCCTGGTTTACATACAGTTAAGCATACCTCCCAACTTTTTGAGATGAGAAAGAGTGACACCTAAGCCACACCCTTGCCACACCCCTAATCACAACCATGATCACACCCCTAGTCACGCATACCATAAAGATTTCATAAGAAAAATATGTTTTATAATTCAAACCACACTGGTCCTTTCTACCCTGGTTCATTTTCCTTTAGATTAACATTTGATTATAAGACATATATCAATTTAAAGGATGGGAATAAAGTTTAGAGTTAATCAAACACATTTTTCAGGGGATAAAATACATGTTTTTACATAGTCCTGAAAGAGGGACAAATGGAGAGCAAAGAGGGGCTGCCCCTCCTAAAGAGGGACAGTTGGGAGCTATGTGATAAGGTGTTTGGGATATTTTTAAATGTAAGGCAATATTCTTTGAGTGCTTTGCAAGGGTTTTACAAAATACCTTCAACAAGGTTCAAGTCAACAAGTTAACCTAACTAACTAACTAACAAAGGGACAGTATTTACTCTTTATGTGCATTCAATGGCATATTGTTTGATGATAAATAGTTTTATAAATGTTCAGAAATCCCATTTCCTCTCCTGTAATCGCTTTGCTCCACTCACACGTGTCTCCTCTTCCCCCCCCCCCCTTTTTGGAAGCCTTGCAATAAAAAAAAGTAAACATGGGCCACTTCCAATTAGGATTGCTATTAAAGGGGCACTATGGCGAAAAAAATGTAAAAATTCACATTCATTTGCACATCAATAGAAGATGTACATTACCGGTAGTTCCAGAGTAAATGCAATATTAATGTTTTACTTTCTATGCAGCTATCCCTTACAGTAATCATTAATATCCACCTATTCTGACCCTCTTACTGACTGGATTTGGACTAGTCCATCACCACATGGGGGATTCTTAGGATTTGTTTTATTTTCAAAAGCACTCCTTGCATGGTAGAGGTACAGCTCAACTGCCAGAGTAGTGTGCACCTGAGTAGGCAGCCTTTCTGGCATATTTGTGTAGATTCTTTCCAGGGAGTGTTTTTGAAGCAATTAAAATAAACTTTGAGAGTCCCCCAGGAGGAGATGGACTAATTCAAAACCTAACGGTAAGAGATTCAGAGCTTTCCAAGTTTAACACCTATTGTAAGTGATGGCTACACAGGAAGTAGAACAACATTACAGTGCATTAACTCTGGGACAAGGGCATGTACAGTATGTGTTCATATGTTTTTTTGCCAAATGGAACATGACGCAACTCGACGCTATTAAATGCAAATCAACGCAATGCATTAAAGGATACCCGAGGTGACATGTGACATGATGAGATAGGCGTGTATGTACAGTGCCTAGCACACAAATAACTAGGCTGTGTTCCTTTTTTTCTTTCTCTGCCTGAAAGCGTTAAACATCAGGTACGTAAGTGACAGTTTCTGTCAGGGTCGGACTATAGCATAACCCTCACTGTTAAGTAATTACAGCCATAAGACACTTTCCTGTCAGTAAATGGTTCTCTGAAGCAGGAAAGAGATAAAAAGTATCAATAATTCATAGATTTGAACTCTAGCATACTTCAACGAAGGTGTCATTGAGCAGCGACAATGAAACAGTAAAAACTTAAAAACTAGATTTAAATATAAAATAAAATTGTTGTGAGATATCTAAAAAAGTCATTTTTAGGAGAAGGAGGATAGGTACACTTGTTTTTCTCATTAGTTTATTTTCATCTCAGATGTCCTTTAAGTGTAAAAGTGCCCTCAGATGTACCCACGTTTATGTCATCTTGGGATATATTCATATAGTTGCGTTAAAGTTGCTGTAATGCAAGTAGAATAATGCACGGTACAATAGCAACGCATGGAGGTTCAACCTCTCCCTATCCACAGGCACCTTCCCCTCAGACTTCAAGCAGGCCACTGTACTACCCCTGCTCAAGAAACCCTCCCTCGACCCTTCGCTACCCTCCAACTACCGTCCTATCTCCCTCCTCCCCTTTGCCTCAAAACTCCTTGAGCGCCTGGTTCACAAACGCCTGACCCAGTACCTCAATGCCAACTCACTGCTAGACCCACTCCAATCTGGATTTCGGCTTGCCCACTCAACCGAAACTGCTCTCACCAAAGTGGTCAATGACCTTGCCTTAGCTAAAGCTGAAGGTAAATACTCCATTCTCCTCCTCCTTGACCTGTCAGCAGCTTTTGACACAGTAGATCATCCCCTACTCCTCCAGTCCTCCAGTCCTTGGGCATTCACGATCTCGCCCTGTCCTGGCTTTCATCCTACCTCTCCAACCACTCCTTCACGACCGTCTTCAATGAGTCCTCTTCCACCCCCAACCACCTCTCGGTGGGAGTCCCCCAAGGTTCGGTCCTTGGCCCCCTACTGTTCACCCTATACACATCCTCCATTGGCAAGGTTATCTCCTCCA
Source organism: Hyperolius riggenbachi (assembly GCF_040937935.1). Lineage (NCBI taxonomy): Eukaryota > Metazoa > Chordata > Amphibia > Anura > Hyperoliidae > Hyperolius > Hyperolius riggenbachi. The sequence continues at coordinate 44,099,469 of NC_090654.1, forward strand.
TGGGTTTTAACTATCATCTGTATGCAAATGACACCCAGATCTACCTCCACACCTCTGACATATCCACCACTACCATGGACAAGGTCTCCTCCTGCCTATCAGCCATCTCCTCCTGGATGTCCGCTAGGTTCCTGAAACTAAATCTAGACAAAACTGAATTTATGATCTTCCCACCCCGGCCATCCACGAACCTCCCAGATGTGCATGTCACTGTTAACCACACTACCATTCACCCTACCTCTCAAGCCCGCTGTCTGGGTGTCACCCTGGACTCCGCACTCTTCTTCACTTCCCACATCCAAAACCTCACTAAGTCCTGCAACTTCCACCTTCGTAACATCTGTAAGATTTGCCCTTTCCTGACCTCTGCCACCACCAAACTCCTCATCCATGCCCTCATAATTTCCCGCCTTGACTACTGCAATGCCCTGCTGTCCGGTCTCCCTATGACCCGAACAGCCCCACTGCAGTCCATCATGAATGCGGCAGCCAGAATTATTCACTGCTCCCATTGCTCCACCACGGCGGATCCACTCCTAGAATCCCTCCACTGGCTTCCTATCCAGTCCAGAATCAGATTCAAGATACTGTGTCTGACCTACAAATCTGTCCACAAAACCTGTCCAACCTACATTTCCGATCTTACTCAGAGGTACACAGCTAGCCGCTCACTCCGCTCTTCCAATGAACTTCGCCTAACCGCCCCCCGAATCACCCAGTCCCATGCACGCCTCCAGGACTTCTCAAGAGCTGCTCCAACACTATGGAACTCCCTACCTCCACCCATTAGGGCAGCCCCCTCCTTCAACATCTTCAAGAAAGCCCTCAAAACTCACCTTTTCACTCTGGCCTACCACCCCTCACAAGTGCTCTAAACCTACAGCTGAACTCTGGTCCCCTACCATTCGTGTCCTTACCTCTCCCTCTAGATTGTAAGCCTTTGGGCAGGGTCCTCCTCCTTTTGTGTCCTACCTGATCTTGCACCTCCATTACTGTGCACCCATGCTATGCATCTGAGTGAACCTAACCTGCCTAATCTCCATGCTCCATCCAGTGACTGACTAAGCATTACCTTGTACTCATACTATGGTGTGTGATCTGGTTTTCTTGTATTCCTGTATTGTCATATTGCTGTATGTCACCCCTAAATATTGTCTGTAACCTAAATTAATGTTCAGCGCTGCGTAATATGTTGGCGCTTTATAAATACAATAAATAATAATAATAATGATGGTAACACGAGTTTTTGGTAAGGAGGATTACATACTTGGTGCAAGTACCGGAAAAATTGCCATGCAGTCTACCGATTAGCATCTCCTGATGTGCGGAAACCTAAGCTACCATGATCATCTGCATATTAGGAGCAGCCAGGTGTCTGACACAGTTGCCAAACAGAGCACCCATGTCCATGTCATGTCACTTGCATCATTTGTTACATAAATGTGTGTAGCCCTGCATTGCCAAGCAACCTCAGCCTAAAGTAAACAAACATACTGTCATTAAGTTACATTAGTGATATTTATTAAAGAGAACCCGAGGTGTGTTTGAAGAATGTTATCTGCATACAGAGGCTGGATCTGCCTATACAGCCCAGCCTCTGTTGCTATCCCAAACCCCACTAAGGTCCCCCTGCACTCTGCAATCCCTCATAAATCACAGCCATGCTGTGAGGCTGTGTTTACATCGGTAGTGTCAGTCTCAGCTGCTCCCCCGCCTCCTGCATAGCTCCAGTCCCTGCCCCGTCCCTTCCCTCCAATCAGCAGGGAGGGAAGGGATGCAGGCGGGGACTGGTGTTCTGCAGGAGGCGGGGAGAGCAGCAGACTGACACTATAGAGATAAACACAGCCAGCTCTGACAAGCTGTTTGTCAGCAGCGTGGCTGTGATTTATGAGGGATTGCAGAGTGCAGGGGGACCTTAGGGGGGTTTGGGATAGCAACAGAGGCTGGGCTGTATAGGCAGATCCAGCCTCTGTATGCAGATAATATTCTTTAAACCCACCTCGGGTTCTCTTTAAAATAGATAGGTAATATAATCTCGTACCCACCCTATTTTAAAAACAGGCAAATGTTTGTGATTTCATGGGGGCAGCCATCTTTTTGGTTGAAAGGAAGTGACAGGGAGCATGAGACACAGTTCCAACTGTCCTGTGTCCTGATAACAGGGCCGGGCCGAGGCAGAGGCAGGAGAGGCTCCAGCCTCAGGGCGCAGTGTAGGAGGGGGAGCACAACTCACTAAGCTATCATTCTCCTATTGTGTTTGAAGCAGAAAGAAATAAGAAAAGGGGATACATGGCAGTGACTGCAAGCCAGATAACTAGAGATTAAGGTGTTGGGGGGATGGGGGCTCCGGGGAACCTCTTAGCCCAATAGCAATCAGTGTATGACGGTTGGGGTGGGAGGGCTGGAGGGGCGCACTTTGGTGTATCAGCCTTGGGTGCTGAAGGACCTTGTCCCGGCTCTGCCTGATAACACCTCCCAGCTGCGGGCTAGGCTTTAAATCTCAAATTTAAAATGTAAAAAAAAAATGTGCACCAAAACAGCAGGAAAAAAACAACATCAGAAATCCCATCTTGTGTTGCACAGCATCAGGGGAAAAATGCCCGGGCAGTTTTCTTCTGTGCAGCTAACAATGAGGCTTGGGTAAGAAAAAAAAAGGTTCTGATACTATAAAACTGTTAAAGAAACACCAAGCCTTTTCAATGCTGCTGAGTAGATCTTTAGTCTGGAGGTTCATTTTAAAGGCGGACCCAAACTCTTGTACAGCACACAATGAAAAAAGTCTTTATTGCACATATAGTTGCTGAAGTAATTCACTCATCTGTGTTCTGTGCTTATTTAGCCAGATCTAATTAGTTCTTATCAGCAACTGTGAACAGACTGCAGGAGATATTTGCTGAGGCAGCTCTCCTTATCCTAAACACTGAGCTTAACCCTTTCAGTGCCCTTTGCAAAAGTGAAAGGAAGTAAAACTCTTTTTTTGTAGGATTTCCATTTAGGATTTTGACATTCATTTATATTTGCAAAACAAGCTACGCACCTCCTTCTGATAGTCTGAAGGAGGCTTATTAGCCGAACGCCTACGCTTTTTCTTTTAGTTAGTTAGTTAAGTTAGTTAGTTAAGTTAGCCAATAAATCATCCCGATTCAAAACATCTTGCTTGTATTTATTTTAGAGGATTTGACTTATTTTGCTTTGAATTTAGCCATTGTTATCTGCAGTAGAAAGCAGAGTATCCCAATTACAGTAAGCAAAAGCAGAGGAGACGGACGGCTCGTCTCCCATCTGTAGGCTTCGCATCTCTCGGCTGAGAGCCTCTGGCCTTTCAGCTGTTATTTCTTATAAAAGATGAAGTTGTTCTGTATGACAAGTCAAAGCACTGCAGCAAGCTTGTCTATAAATAATGAGCGTGGTGTGCGCACTGGTCAGCATCTGCTAGCTCTGCCACTAGGACACAAGGAGGAGATGAACTGGCAAGGGCATCAGAAAGGAGCATGGTCATCTCTGATCAGCCTAATCCATGGCTTGTATTCCTACAATACAAGTAAAGGAAGAATAAGGGAAAAGCAGGAAAAAGGGAGGAAAGGAGGAAATCAGCATAGAGGAAAGTAAAGAGATCCTCTTAAGGTAGCCATACACTGGTCGATTTGCCATCAGATTCGACTCGAATCTGATGGCAAATCGACTCGAATCTGATGGCAAATCGACTCGAATCTGATGGCAAATCGACCAGTGTATGGCTATTCAACCAACAGATAGATCCCGGCCTCTCTGATCGAATCTGATCAGAGAGGGATCGTATGGCTGCCTTTACTGCAAACAGATTGTGAATCGATTTCAGCATGAAACCGTTCACAATCTGTGGTGGTGGTGCTGCTGCCGCCGCTGACCCCCCCTCCCCCGTGCTCCGCCGGCGCAACTCCCTAGGTCTCCGCTGTCTTCTCCGCTCTTGTCTGGTCTCCAGCATGCTTCACTTCGGAAGTTTAAACAGTAGAGCGCCCTCTACTGTTTAAACTTCCTGCCGGGACAGGAAGAAGTGAAGCATGCCGGACCCGGAGACCAGACCAGAGCGGAGAAGACAGCGGAGACCTGGGGAGTCGCGCCGGTGAAGCAGGTAATGTATTGCTGCTGTATTGCGTCGGTCGTCGGGCACTTGAACGCCGCTAGCGACGCGCTCCCTACCAGCGGGTGTGTCTGATAAGCAGCTGGCAGGGAAATAAATGGAAGAGGAGGAATATATTATAGATAAAAATAACTCCCCGCATTCAACTCTTTGGCACTGTTTGGCACTAGGGCCAGTGCTCCTAAAGTATGTTATAACTCTAAATCATAACAGCAGAAAAAGTTTTGCAAGTTTTGAATGCAGGATTAGCATCTTTATCACTTAATACACTCAGACCAGTTGCTGTTGAAATTTGATTTTTATGGTGACAATCCTGCTTTAAGTAAGCGTACCAGAATTGAGGCCAGTGTGTGGTGTAATGTGTGGAGTGATGTTAAAGACAATCATTTTCTGCTGAAAGTGAACCCTACAGCCCAGTCACTGTGCTCTGTAGCTGAATTAATGACAGATTGTCAGATGCGTCATTAAATAGTTTTCCCTGGAATTGAGAAAGTCATTAAAAAACATGTTATCTTCCTCAGCATCTGCATGTATCAGTAACAGGTGCAAATATGTCTTCTCTTTGAACAAAAGTGTAGTTGTATATCAGCAGGCCTGACAGTATACCTCATTCCTCAGGAGCCCAGCATCATGTTTTGCAGGTGTGCTTACAATATGGCCGTTGGCTATGACTGGACCAGGTGACACCGGCCTCTGATTGGCAGTCGCAGATCAGGAAGTTAATCAGCGGGGTGGTATGGCCCCGATGAAGCAGAGCGATACATGAGATAGGATGAGATTTCACAACACCTCAGATTGCTGCCACCGCTCTCCCTGTACCTGTGAAAGTGGAATCACTTTAGGATGCCTAACCCTCGGGGATATTCAAAAATAACCTCTGCTGCCAATAACTCTGCTAGTGATGAGAATCCTGCATACAAATGTGCAGCGAGTTTACTTTTTCCTGGCCTCATTAGCTATCTGCCGTCATCTATTATTTGTGGAGAGTCCTCTTCTTCTCACACCCCCTAAATATGAAACATTCATGTTCCACTTGTGGTATTTTTCATACCGAGAACTCTTCCTCTTGGCTGATTAGAGGTTTCCCACTGAGGTGATCGCTCAGGGCTGGGGAATAGCATACTGTATTATACCGAACACCAACCCTGTTTAGACATAATTTGCATTTCAATTTTTTCGGGGATAAAAATATTCCCAGTGCCTCAAAATAACTATAAAAGTGTCAGTTGTCTCCCGGCAGGTGTGTGGAGGGGGGGGGGCGATGTTGTCATATCTAGTGTTGTTGATCGTAATCTGTACTTTAGAGTTGGTGAATTTGCATATTATTTTCATAATTACGGTTCTGACGATTTTACAGGTAACCTTGATTTTGCTTAATTTAGTGTAATTAGCCACACAAAATTACGTTAAAGTGGATCCGAGATAAACTTTTACTAATTGAATAATTCTGTTCCTTTCATATAGTTTATAGGGCATTCCTCAAGCCAAATACTTTTTTTGTTTTGTTTTAATACTCTAATTCTCTATAAACTAAACAGGCCATGCCCACAGCTTTTCACAGTGCCTTGGCATTTTCAGATAGTAGCAAGGGCTTATGGGAGCTTAGTTTGGGCAGAAAGAGGAGGAGGTGTTACTAGCCAGAGATTTCATAGGCAGAGGGAAGCTGATAGCATCTCCAGCCCTCAGCCTGTGACAATGTGACAACCAGAACATGGCTGCTCTCATTGTATCACAGGAATAAATAATCATAAACTGTTGAAGCTGTTTGCAGCTAGATATGCTGTGTAAACTATCTAAACTTTAGATAACATATATAGACAAGTTACTTGTTATAGTTAGTTTTTCAACTCGGATCCGCTTTAATATACTAACGTGTTGGCATGAGAGGATATTTTCGTACAAACACATGAAAAGGAACCAGAGGTGAGAGAGGTATGGAGACTGCCATATTTATTACCATGAATGTAAACAATGCCAGTTGCCTGGCAACCCTGTTGATCTTCTGGCATAAGTAGTGTCTGAGTCAAAACCCCGGATTCACAAAACCCCGGAACAAGCATATGGCTAATCCAGTAAAACGTGAGTCAGCTGAGTCAGAGTACCTGATCTGCTGCATGCCTGTTCAGGGTCTATGGCTAAAAGTATTAAAGACACAGGGTCAGGAGGACTGCCAGGCAAAATCACTGTACACTCCCGCAATTCAGAGCGATCGTGATCAGCGCTTATTCAAGAACTGTACCGCGATCTCTGTAGAATCGCGGCAAAATGCTGCAGGTAACACGTTTTGCGATTGCCGTTAATCGCAAAATGCCCACGATCAACGGCAATTGCAGCGGTGAGATCACTGGCATTGGGTTACAATTGCGCTAGCGCCTTAAAAAGCGCTAGCGCTTTAGTGATCAGCGGGAATCACCCGCTAATCGCCCAAGTGAGAACGGGCCCTTTTACTCAGGGCCGGTTCTAGACTTTTTGCTTCCTGAGGCAAACTTGTGAGGATGGGCCCCCCCAATTTGGAATGATCTCACAACACATGACACTGCTTCATTAAATGTTCTCACATGACTTGCTGCAGCTCAACACAATAGCACACTGGCTGGCTGTGAGTCTGTACCAAACACACTGCTCACCCTCAGCCACTCCATTCCTCCTTAGTCAGGACAGCATTGCCGCCTCCTCCCTTCTGAATGCAAGTCAAATGAAACACTGCTGCTCTCCTGTCTCCCCCCTCCTCACTCACTGTCAGACTCCTCACACAGCACAACAAGCTGCTTTTCCCCAATAATTACCTCTTTACCTCTCTCTCCTCTCGCTTCTCCTCCTACTCTGACTGCATGCTGTTAGTGTAAACACACCGTACAAACATGCTGCCCCTGTAATCTCTGCGCCTGATGCAAGTTTTTCACCTTGCTTCATGAGAGAACCGGCCCTGCTTTTACTGTTTATCGAACAGGTCTTAAGGTGTCCATACATCTAGCAATGATGGGCAGATTAGACCAAGAGACAAATATCTCTCTGATAGAATCTGATTAGAGAGAGATCTGTCGGCTACCCATACACCGCAGGCCGACCCCCGATCAATTTCAGCATGAAATCTCTCGGGAATTGGCCTTGTCTGTGCTGTCCCTATGTTGCCCACAAATGTACCCCCTATGTTGCCCACCACCCACATTTGAGCCTCACACGCAGTGGCGTAACTAGAAATCACATGTGGATGCCCCCCCTGGGCCCGCTCAGGGCCCTTTTGGGGGGCAGGAGCCGGTTGCAGCATGAGGAGAGAGCATAGCCGCACATCGGTGGGGAGGGGAGACAGCCCCCCCCCTCACCTCGGGCTCTGCCCTCAGCATGCTCCCCTCCTGCAATTATCAGTGGCAGCGGGTGGCGGCAGGAACACATACCTCCATCCACCATGGAGGTCTGATCTCTAAGTGCCTCATGCTACTTCCTGTTTAAACAGGAAGTAGTGGCAGACACTTAGACAGCGGAACCTGGAACACATGGAGGTATGTGTTCCTGCCCTCCGCCAGCTGCCACTGATAATTGCAGGAGGGGAGCATGC
>NC_090654.1:44107344-44132344 GCF_040937935.1 Hyperolius riggenbachi
AGCATGCTGAGGGCAGAGCCCGAGGTGAGGCGGGGGGGGGCTGTCTCCCCTCCCCACCGAAGTGCGGCCATGCTCTCTCCTCATGCTGCGACCCCTCTTGCCCCCCAAAAACGGCCCTGAGCGGTTACGCCCTTGCTCACATGTGTCATATGCTATATGCCGGCGGCGTGTGAAGTATAAATGGAAAAGGTGGAAGCGGAAGATATATTGGCACTGCGCGGTGGGCAACATAGGATAGGTAAAGTATAAATGCACACACACGGGGGGCATTTTAACACTATGGGTAACAGCGCCGGGGCTTTGTTGCATTTATCGCTCATCCCGATATTGCTCGCCGTCACCGACCCGCACCCTATCGACCACGACGGCCTGACATCTTGCAGCATGTCCGATTGATACCTGCGGCCAAAAATTGGTTGTATCATCGATCGGGCATGCTCTTGGCGACAAAGATTTTCATCTGATTTGATAATAATAATTCAGATGGTCGATCGGCTGCCGAGTCAAGTAGTATATCTCCACCTTCAATGAACTGAAGCCTATGGCTACAAATACAAATACAGGCAGAGAATCAGCAGGAAAGCCAGGCAACGTGTATTATTTAATATTAGATAAATATGTCAGCCTCCATATACCTCTCACTTCATGTTCCTTTTAATAAGAGAAAAGTACTTTTGCTGACTTGCTAAAGCAGGTCTGAACTAAGTTCCTCTCTGCGCTAAAGGATACGCAACAGCATAATAACCTTTAAAGAAAAACAGTTTTTGTGTTACAGCTGATACAAATCTGGCAAGAAATCTGCAGTGTGTCTACTTCCTGCTTTCATGGAAGCAGACATACTGTTAACATCCTGCGCTTTGAAATGAGCTCATCTGCCATGGCACCCCTGATGAAGGGGGTCACCCTGAAACATGTTTAAAAGCCAACTGAGTGCCTCCTTATCATCTGTTGATTTTATGTGCCGTGGCAGTCAGGTGACACACCTGAGAGATCACATTACAACTTATGATTAGTCACAGATGAGGGGGAATTAGACAGGCTAAACTCTCTAAATACATATAGGGTGCATTTCTCTATGTTTTCCTTCAGTCCTGTGCAAGAGTTCAGGTCCACCAGCAGATGACAATGAAGACTAACGATGGTCAGTCTCCTGTTCTGTACCGCAGTTAAATGACATACCAGCCGTGTATTTATTAGATACAATTTATATCATGGAGTTTATACATCAAATGATCTTTAAGACAACTGCGTGTTGAAAACAAGAAAACAAAGCCATAAAAAAAGCTCTTTGCTGTGGGCATGTGTCGCGTTTTATCCAAAATCCGCCCCAATGTATCCGCCCCTACTGAGCGTGGTTCACACAGACATCTGCCCTGCGTTTACTACCTGCGTTTTCGCGAAGGCGGCGCTCCAATCCCAATTTTCCCCGTCGTTTGAGGCGACTGTCCAGGGTTGTTTAACCGCCACGTCTTGTGTTCCCCTATGGGGACTAAAAAGCCACTGAATGGCAACTGGAAACCACTGAAAGTCGCAGAGCGGACATCCGTGTGAACCAGCCCTTATAATGAAACTCGTATGGGTTTCTGTGACGACTCTAGCAGACTGACAGCCAGGGGGCGCATTGTTTCTTAAAAGACGGCAACAGTGAGACCTCCCATATTCTTTTTATACACTCAAGTCAAATCAGGCTGAGTTGAATTAACCACAGACTGTCCCCAAATTCTTCCCATTTGCTCACATTTAAAGCAGACCTGAACTCATAACTTCATCGCTGCTTTAAATAATAAGCAGCAGCATAACAACCTTTCAAGAAAAAACATTTCTTTGTTACAGCTGATAGAAAATCTATAAATGCAATAAATCTGCAGTGTCTACTTACTGCTTTCATGGAAGCAGACATAGGGTTAACATCCTGTGTTTACAAGTTAGCTACTCGGCCATGGCTGTTGAGATTACTGAGCTGACACAGCTGAGAGATCAAATTACACTTGTGATTAGTCACAGATGAGGGGAATTAGACAGGCTAAACTCTCTAAATACATACAGGGTGGATTTTTCTCTGTTAAGCTTCTGTCCTGTGCAAGAGTTCAGGTCCACTTTATATCAACTTGAAGTGAGAGGAATACGGAGGCTGCCATCTTCTTTCCCTTATAAACAATGCCAGTTGCCTGGCAGTCCTACTGAGTTTTTGGCTTTAGCAGTTTCGGAGTTACACACCTGCAACCAGCATGGTGGAGTCAGAACAGAGTCATAGCATCTGATCTGCTGCTCATTCTGGGCCAGGGACTTAAGGTGGGTACACACATCAGATAAAAGTCTTTAGAAAATGAAAGACCACAGACCAATTTTACCCCCTTCCATGTAGTATGAGAGCCATACCTTCACAGTCTATTCTATGGAGCTGAACTCCCCATCAAACAGAAATCTTTGCAAGATGCTGCACACACAGATGCTGTAGACATTCAAAAGATCAGCATCTGCAAAAGATCTGTTCCTGCAAAAGATCCATTCCTGCAAAATGCATTCATAGTCTATGATATCTGCAGATCATCATACACACCTTGTTTAACAGACATTCATCTGCAGATCAGACAATCATCTGCAGATCTGAAGATCCATCCTGGTGGATATGATCTGCAGATGAATGTCTGTTAAACAAGGTGTGTATGAGGATCTGCAGATATCATAGACTATGAATGCATTTTGCAGGAACGGATCTTTGGCAGGGACAGATCTTTTGCAGATACTGATCTTTTGAATGTCTACAGCATCTTTGTGTGCAGCATCTTGCAAAGATTTCTGTTTGATGGGGAGTTCAGCTCCATAGAATAGACTGTGAAGGTATGGCTCTCATACTACATGGAAGGGGGTAACATTGGTCTGTGATCTTTCATTTTCCAAAGACTTTTATCTGATGTGTGTACCCACCTTTAGAGCATTAGAGGCGGAGCATCAGCACAGAAGCTAGGCAACCAGCATTGGTTTTAAGGGAATGAAGGTTCCTTCTAATTTAAAGGTTAAATTAAAAATAAAATGACCTTAGTATCATATTTATAATCAAAAAGCTTCGTAACATGACTGCTTCAGTTTTCCGGCACTCCTAAGAAGGGTCATCATCAAGGTCTCTATAGGCCATTGAAGTGGCATGACAGTAACGCCCAACTCCTGCAGCATTTGTCATGCCAGTCCTGTCTGGATACTTGAGACCTGTATGGGTATGATTTATCACACATCTACAGCCTAGGGAATCTTATGCCCACACCTGACCTGACCCAAAGGTATTAGGAGCCATAACCCAACCCAAACTCACTTTGCGGGTGGTTCCTATACCCACACCCGACATAATCCAACGGTGTTAGGACCCATAGCCCGACCCAAACTGTCTTAGCTAGTGCATCCTATATTTAAACCACACCTGACCAAAAGGTGTTTGGACTCATAACCCAACCCATACTCACTTTACTGGTGGGTCCACTACCCACACCAGACCTGATCCAGTACTGTGATCAATTCCTTTTATGTTTGACATCTAAAAGGAATTGACTTGCAGGAACTGAAGTGAACAGCCATCTCTCACAAGCTGTCCTATGTATGACTAGCCTCAGTCATGACATTACATTTCTACCCCTCATCCCCCCCTCCTTCCTTCACCATAGCTTATTTTTCCTCTGCGCTTAAAGGATACCCGAAGTGACATGTGACATGATGAGATAGACATGTGTATGTACAGTGCCTAGCACACAAATAACTATGTGGTGTTCCTTTTTTCTTTCTCTGTCTGAAAGAGTTAAATATCACTTATGCAAGTGGCTGACTCAGTTCTGACTCAGACAGAAAGTGACTACAGTGTGACCCTCAGTGATAAGAAATTCGAACTATAAAACACTTTCCTAGCAGAAAATGGCTTCTGAGAACAAAAAAAGAGATTAAAAAGGTTAATTTCTTATCAGTGAGCATCACACTGTAGTCACTTCCTGTCTGAGTCAGGACTTCGGGTATCCTTTAATATTAACCCCTTCAACTGGGCTGCTTCTGGTCACAAAAAGACTTGATCTTAGATGATAAATCTGGTCACAACAGGATTTTTTTCTGTAGAAGCAAAAGAGAAAATACCTGGTCAGGCTGCTTACTAAGCTATCAGATGGAACATCTGTGCATGTTGGACTTTAAATCCTACTCTGTTAGCAAGAGGCATGACGAACCTGGAAGGTAGCTTCAGAGCTGTCATGAGTCCGCAAACTAACATTTTATTTTTCAACTTAAAATACCCCTGAAGTGATAAACAAACATTTTGAATTAAGCCCGTGGTAGGCTACATTACCTGCTGCTAACCTTCAGAACGGCTTATGCTGGGTCCTTCCTGTTTTAATATTCGACTGGCTCATCATTCAAAATAATCTAGAGGAAGTGCTTGCTCATGCCCCTGCAAATGCAAATCTAAATTTGGCATGCGTAAGTTCTGCACTGCACATGCCCAGTGTGCTTGTGCATGAAAAAAAAATGTGCACGAGCACTGGGTATGTGCAGTTCCGATCCGTCAACATCTGGAAGGCGGGGGTGTGTGAAAGTTTATTATGAAGCCAATGAGCAGCATTGGGGGTTTTAGAGGCGTAGATACAAACCGGTACAGGGCCGACAGCTGTTGTTTCGCACAGGACCAACTGCCGCTTTGTCAGGATGAAACGCCGGTTGGTCCAATGCGAAACAGCTGGCGAGGCTGTTGTTACAAATGTTGTCCTGAACTTCTAAAACGAAGAAATAAACTGATGTATTAATAATCCTAATATTTGTATATCATTTTTTTCTCAAAGCGCTCAAGAGCTGCAGTCACTGGGACGCACTCAAGGGGGCCACCTTGCAGTGTTAGGAAAGCTTGCCCAAGGACTTTTTACTGAATTATAGGTACTGACCCTAGCCAGGATTTGAACCCTGGTCTCCCATGTCAGAGGCAGAGACCTTAACCAGTACACTATACAGCCACTACACACCCTCCAGCCTTCTCTGATGGTGTGAGCTGCTGCTGATTATTGGGAGCTGCCCTCCTTGTTGGTCCTGCCTGAATTGTGCGGCGTACTTCTCCATATTGCATGAGGGGTGTCAGAGCGCAGTGTTCTAGCACCCCACTATTCTTATTTGAAACTTTCAGAACACTTCAGATGTGCTTAAAACATGGCTTATATTACCTGGGCTCAAATTTAGTGATGAGCACTAATTTCACACAATCGTACTCTCGCATCATAATTTGCTGAAGTGAGAAATCGTAATGCGAAAATTTTGGGAAATAGCATAATTACTTTCGTTTGTAACCCTAATCAGGAACCGTTATTTATCATTTTTTTGTGTAATTGAGTAAATTTGTGCTGAATTCAGCAGTTGACACAGCAAATCCCCCATACATGCTACTGTCACAAAAATGGCTATGTATGTTAAAGGACAACTGAAGTGAGAAGAACATGGAGGCTGCCATATTTATTTCCTTTTAAACAATGCCAGTAGCCTAGCAGCCCTGCTGAATAGTGAGAACAAAACAAAACAAAAAGACCTTGTAGTTTTTGAAAAAATGGATTTTAAAAATGCAAAGAAGAATGATTTTTAAACTGCCATTTTTCTAAGTTTAAAAACTATTTTTTCCTTTATATTTTTAGCAAAAACTATGTTTTTTTTAACTTGTTCCCACTGTTCCCCTTAAAGAGAATCTGTACTGTAAAATTCTTACAATAAAAAGCATACCATTCTATTCATTATGTTCTCCTGGGCCCCTCTGTGCTGTTTCTGCCACTCCCTGCTGCAATCCTGGCTTGTAATTGCCAGTTTTAGGCAGTGTTGGCAAACAAAAGACATAGCAAGTGAAAGGCTTAGAGTATCTCAGTGTGTGAGTCATACAGAGTGTGCAGGGGGCCTGGAGAGGGTGTGTATAGCTTCTATCCAATCACAAGCAGCACAGCACATTCCAGCCTGATTGCCTGAGCCGGACAGACCCAACAGAGGAGAGAAGTTTAGATCATATAACAGAGATAACACAGCCACTGTGCAATTAGGAAAGGCTGCAGTAAGACAGAGCAAATTAGAACAGGAACTTATAGGATAGAAGAACTAAGGCTGAAAATTTTGTTACAGAGTCTCTTTAACATTCGAAGCAATTTAATTTTGGTGAGGATAGCATATATGGGGGCTTTGCTACTAACTGCTAAAGTTACCGTGAAAATTACCCAAAACTACAAATGGGTTATATGAAATAAGTTATTCGTAATAATCGTAATTACGTATGGCCATAGTTGTCAAAATGTACAGAAAAATGTTGCGTAATCGTAATTAGCAGATTACAATCAGCACTACTCAAACTTCAGTTTTAATGGTTGCCCTTATGCCTGCACAGGTTCTTGAGGTATCCACTGTAGCCAATATTGACATATCGCTGGACATCTTGGGATACCGTATTTGGGACATATATTTGTGACTATGGCAGTCATCACTATCTGAGGAATACTTTATGTCTAGGCTGGAAAAAAGGAAGAGGAACATTCCATAAATATGATTAAGCCCTTTATGGCTGAAGATGTGTGAACGCTACCAGTTGGATTCATTAGATACTTCAAGAGCCCTAGAATATTCAATAACGATCAGAGTAAAGTGAACCCGAGGTGAAAATAAACTGATGAGATAAAAATGACTTTAAGCATCCCAGGGTTTTCTTTATATTGAAACATTTACAAAGTAGGTTAAATGTTTGTCTCTAATCAGTGGCAGCCTATTAACTGTCCCAGAGTGAAAATGCATGAACTATTGACCTTGTCCTATCTCTCCCTGTCCTCAGAAGTTGTATTCTAGCAGGAAAATATTTATGGCTGTAATTTGCTTATAAGTTATGATTACTGTATTCCTGACAAGGTACCGACAAGACAGAAGCTGTCACTTCCATGCCTAAAAATTAACTCTTCTCAGGCAGCAAAATAAAACAAGTAAAATAGCCTGGTTATTAATATTTTTTGCACTGTACATACACATGTTTATCTCATGTTACATGTTGTGCCAGGTACACTTTAACCTCCCTGTCCCTACGCAGTTTCCAATGCTGCGTCCGCGGGAGGATTTTTTCAAATAAAATTAGGATAAAATGCTTAAGCTAACGCTTTGCTAGCTAACTGTGGCCCCAAGTCCCCCAGCACCACTGTGATCCCCCCGATCCACGCCGGCAATATTCACCCGTCCACAATCCCGCGAGAGCCGCAGCTTCGCCATGTAGCTTCAGTCGTCGCTATGGTGATGATCGGACATGACGTCATCGACGTCATGCGCAGTCCTGATCCTCCCCATAGTGAAGCCTGGAGCTGATTGGGAGGCTGCGCCATCGCGGAATCCCTGGGGGGTACGTATAACGGCAGCGATCGGGGGAGAGCGGAGGGACTTGGGGGGCATGCTTAGCTAGCAAAGTGCTAGCTTAAGCATATAAAACATATTTTATTTAAAAAAAACCTCCTAGGGCCATGCGATCCTCTCCGGCGGCTAGCCCGAGCGTAGGTCGGGCTTACCGTCAGGGAGGTTAAATAGCAACGTTAATCATTTACACCCTACCACTTTAACTGATCAAACTGAGCAGGAAGTTGGAGCTGGGTTTTAAGTAAACTCAATACTTTTATTAAACGGCTTCGATTGTCAACCATACTATGAAATATTACTTTTGACTACCTCATTTTTTTGGTAACAGGAAACACGGTATAAGCTCGTAAAACCCTCCACATTAGTAAGTCTTTTTGGATATGTTTTTTCGCTGAATTTCTAAAGCAGCTCTTCAACGCTAGCTAAAACTAAAAATTCTATTCTTGATCTCCAGCAGCGGACCAGATATAGTTGATGTCCATTGTTCCTCAAGAAAAATCTCTTCCTCCTCGTTGTGTGCCCATCTGATGTGGACTGAGCTGTCTTCACGTTAATGGCGTCAAGCACTGTTCTTCCGTCGTGCTGCAATTAGCGGTAGCAATCCGTTCACCCTGGGCTGCAGATAACGTATCAAGAGATGTTCAGGCACTTTTACCACCACCACCAAGGTTGGCTTTTTTTTCAATAAAAAGGTCCACCTCAAACCTCCTCCAAGACACACAGAGCCTCCACAGCGCTGCTGGGTCCCTGGGCCACCCCACCGATCACAAACAGCATGTTGTTGGACTGAAGACTCGAGCTTGAACATCTTCCGGTTGGCATTGAGGGCAAAACCTCCCACCTCTTCTTCACCATGTTGAAGCCCTCTACTGAGGTCATTGGAGAAGTCTGGTTCCCTGCAATGGGAATAGAGATTGTTGTGAAATTACCTTAAAGAGAAACTGTAGTGAAAATACGGTAACATACTTTTTTTTTTAACAATATAAATGTATTAATTATTAGTCAGTATTTACTCATTGTAAAATATTAATTTCCTCTCCCTTTCTTTTCTGATTTGCATTCTGTAATTTAAATTTATTACAGATGGCAACATTTTTACTGCTGGCAGGTAATCTCTGTGAGATGTTTGTTTACTTGTTCCAAAGAGAGCAGAAATAATATTTGGTGTCCCAGAATGCTCTGGGAGAAAAATTCTGCATAGCTAAACAGCCTAGGCTGTGACATCACTAGAAGAGAGGGGTTACATGCCAATATACAGCAATATATAGATATAGAAAGTGTTTCTGGTGTTGAAACCAGGACATTTTACATAAAAGTGGGTATCCTGAATAATTAAATACATTGTTGTATATGTCACTTTGGGAATTTTACACAAGAGAAATTATCTACCTTCCTTTGAGCACCCCCCCCCCCCTCCCAACAGCATAAAGTGTCATACAAGTTTGTCCAGAGTTAGTGTTTTATGTTAATTATCAGTAAACTCGTTAACCTGTTAGCAGCCAATATATTTAGAGTCTTGAAAGTACTCTAGGCCAATTATTTTAGCACTTTTTTATTTCTTATTTGTTACATTTCCTTGCTTGTAATTAGTATTGTGTTTTTATAACCACTTGTCACTAGGGGGCAGTGTGAGACGATAACAGAGGACTTCTGCTTTCAGTTTCTATATTTTCTGCTAGCTGAGAGAGATCAGATCATATCAAGAATTTACAGCACAACGAGCTCTGCTGCCAGAGATCAAATGCAGTACACTTATCTCACACAAGAAAACTCCACTGAAGCTGCTAATGGGTTCACTCAAGACTATAGAAGGTAAACATGGAAATTGCATGCTACAAACTTCGTCTAAGCCTTACATGTCAAACTCCGGCCCACGGGCCAAATCTGGCCCTCAGAGCCATTACATTTGTCCCTCAAGGGGTTACCCCACTTTGCATTATGTTTGGCCCACTCCAGACCACCAGGGAAGCTATATTGGAGATGAAGCCCTAGAGCAACAGGGAAGCCATATGGGGAGGTAGAGGGAACGCACTAAACACTAGGGAACAGTATAGGGGAGGGTGGGGGCCACTGTTATAATTTAAGTAGGCCTCAGTTATTTGGACTGAGTTAGTCAAAAAGGCTTGAGGAGCAGACCTGCCCTTTAAGGGATTTTCTCTTAATGAGAAAATCTGCAGTTCTGTCAGCAGACCTAGAACATACCAAGAAGCTGTTCTGTGGACAAGGCCGCAGGTCTCGCTGACCTCAGCTTGTACGCCACTGAAACAATAAACATAAGCCATATTTACTAAATATCCACATTCCAGTAAGTAAAGGAAAGGTGACAAAAAAATATTAATCGAGTGGGTGGGTATTATGACACCACGATAGGGCTCATCCAATAGTCTGGTCTAGGGGATGGCGAATATGATGTCACGTTTAACTCTTTCCTAGTCGGTATTAAACACCTAGGTGGGCGCTCAGAGCTCACTATGCTTCTGACCTTCCCACTAGATCTAATGGCTGACTGGAACCTCTATTTTCATTCTATATGTAATCTGATATAATGTATGCTGTACATACTGTAGGTAGTCTAGTGTAACGTAGTTAGGAAGAAGATACCTGATTGACTTCAGCAGGAAGTCTAATCAAAAAGCTTGTAACGCAACATGGAAATCTGCTTTGCCAGGATAGGATGAACTATATCTGTATATATGTCTTCTGAATAAATTTTGTGAATATTGAAAAAGCCTGAGAAAGTCTATCTACTGCTTGCTGTGTGGAGAGTCAAGTGATCTCACAGTCTGTGAGACGCAACTGTAAGAAGTTAATGGTGTCGAAGCAAGGTGATATAGAAAGAATATAACAGCCACTAGACACCAGATAACTGTATGGGGAGGGAGGAGGACCACTAAACACCAGGGAACTTTATAAGGTGGCCAGTAGACATTGAGGTGGACCCGCGGCTAGGTCCCAGTGTTCAATGTCGGCCCACTTTGTATTTGAGTTTGACACCCCTGGTCTAAGCCAATAGCATGAATTTATTACAGAAGCCCACAAAGCAAAACGTTACTTCTGCTCCTCCTCCACGTAACTCTCAATGTCCAGACGCCTTCCTACATCTGAATATAATGCCGCTCATAGACAGAAGGTTCTTCTAGCGTATTGTGACTAGAGATAATGCAATGCTAATAATTGTGAGCTATATTTTTTTGTTAATTTGAAGCAAAGTCAGGCATTTGGACCAAGTAAATACAGGTTATTTTGAATGGTTAATTTTCAAGCTGCATAGAATTGCGTATAAAAGTGATCTCACTGACTGTCTCTAGTAGTGACCCGTCACATGACGTTGCTGGATATTCTATATATCCATGTTACTCTCTGCAAGTGACCAGAAGAGGAACTTGCAGCAGTGACCTTGATGGGCCATACCATTGGACATACAGTGGTTTGTTATCAGGAAGGATCCAGGCAATGGTGGACATGCCAGTATTATTATTATTGTTATTATGAGGCCCCTTTTAAACTTGCAAGTGAAAGCTGTGTTGTGTAACATTTTACCCCAAGGGTCCGTAAAAACAATGCAAGTCTATGGAGACTTTCACACCTTATAAGGTCCACAAGGGCCAGAAGTATTCACTCCAACGCAAGGGCTGCAGCGCATTACCGCAAGTACCTCACTGAAAGCATGGAGCTGGCTGTAATGCAAGTCAAAGGCCGACGCAGGTAGTGTAAACGGCCAGCGGGAATCCCAGTGACATACTTCCTGTCCAGCAGGGAGTACATCGCTCGACGGGGGCAACACTGTGCATATGGCGCTGTCGGGGCACTCAGCATTGTGATGCAGCAGGAGCATTGCATCTCCACTGCAACGCAAAAAATAAGTGTGAAACCAGACTCAAAGGACACCTGAAGTGAGAGTAATATGGAGGCTGCCAAATCCACTTTAGAGTGGAAATATGAATAAAATAGTACAATACATTTATACTGTGTGAAAGAGATCATAGCAGTTCTGATCGGGTTACTTCATGGGAGATCTGTGACTGCTGAGACTACAGAGAGAGTAAAGGGGTGGTGCAATGATCTCTGACTTGGAGTAATTAGAGCAATAACTCTGCACTGCTAGGAGAGCTGACCATCATCCTGAATAGACACATACAGCAGCACATTTTGAATTATTATTTGTATAAAGAAAAACATTTAAATCCTTGATGGTTACCCATAATCTTTAAAGTGAACCAGAGACGAAGCACCCTCATGTATTATACCATATAGATCAGTGGGTACATTAGAGAAAACACCTACCATGCTTTCTGTTTCATTCTGCACTGCACAGCTTGCTACTAATCAGGCCTGATAAAATCCCCGACTGAGCATTCAGTCTGGCTTTGTTATAATGACTCAGCTATAATGATTCCTGAGCAGCGCCAGCAGAGGGCAGGCTTGGACTTGAAAAGACATGAGAAAATACAGACGGAGCTATAAAAATTCCTGAACAAAGCCAGACTGAATGCTCAGTCTGGGTTTTTATAAGGGCTGATAACAAGCAGGCTGAGCAGTGAAGAATGAAACAGAGAGCAGGGTAGGTGTTTTCTCTAATGTTCCCACTGATATATATGGTAAAATACATGAGGGTGCTTCGTCTCTGGTTCCCTTTAAGTAAATGAGAGAGACCAGGAGCCCAATGGTGCAGTATCGTTAGACAAAGGGATGCAAGTACACGCGTATGAGTATTATACTCACAAGGGTGGGTTGCAAAACTTGCAGCCACCGTCTGAGCCTGTGGGAATATAACCGTCCCCGCTCGGTGTCCCAGGTCTGCTGGTGCAGATGCTGGTCGGTCTCTCCCCTGTATTAGTTGTGAGAAATAAAGGTCATGGTGACTAAAAAAACCCTATGGGGTATGGACTATACCAGTGATCTGCAAACTTTGCTCTACAGCTGTTAAGGAACTACAAGTCCCACAATGCATTTGCCTTTATGAATCATGACTGTGGCTGTCAGACTCCTGCAATGCATTGTGGGACTTGTAGTTCCTTAACAGCTGGAGAGCCAAATTTGCAGATCATTGGACTATACAAAAAAACACTGGTGGAGGCGCATTTGATGGTAGATGTTGTATAAATGAGAAGTCCAATTTTTAACCTTCTCAGAAGGACAAACCATTATTTAAAGGAAAAAGGAGTGTTTATTCATGCACGGTAGTCAACACGTTTCACAAGTCTTGGCCCGCTTCCTCAGGTGAATACAAGTGCCTGAAGAACTTTTGGTCACAAACCTGAGTGCCTAAAAATTGGCCTATTTTTTTCCATTAAATAATGGTTTGTCCTTCTGAGAAGGTAAGAAATTACGCTTCTCATATACAACATTTAGAAGTATCATACTATCAAGGACACCTCCATCAGTGTTTATTTTTATTTGTATCAAGAGCAACTCATTATAAAAAACACTTTCTTCTGTTACCCATTTTCTTCTGTTCATTTTCTTCTGTTCATTTTCTTCTGTCATTTTCTTTTATTTTTATGTTTCAGTTCAGCTTTCATGAAAATATTTAAAAAGCAATGCTTCTTATACATTCACTGTGTGCCTGGATAGATTATCAGACTTCAGCAATTCACTAGTATGACAGGGCCCTTAGCAAAGTGAAGGTTGACAGGATTCAGAAGTAGGCTGGGATTTGTTGAAGGCACAAAGGCAATACTGAATGACAGGCTGCCCTTTGTTTCATTACTTTTAACTTGTTCCACTCCTGCTTAAAGTACATCTATTATGACAGAAATACGAATGCTGACATTCTTGTGTCTCCGTGTAGAAAATGTTGATCCAGTTGGCTTAAAAGCTTATCATACTTTCACCTGGAACAAGTATACAGATCCCGAGGTTTCAACTTTCCTTGACCCTGATGAAGCCTGTATCACTAGTGGACAAATTTGTATCACTAGTGGACAAAGCGTGCAGGATCAGCTAAGGTAAACTTTTTGGCTTTGAGTGTTTGGCTCCATATGATCAGCAGGAACTATGTTACCATCACCTGTGGGAAGAGTCCCAACCTGTTGATGTCTATGTGCTGGATGACTAGACGAGGTAAGGCCTCAGTGTGTGGTGGCTGCCCCCTAGCTGGTGATCCGGATTTCATGAACTGTTGTATAGAACTTTTTTCGCAGCCTTATCCAATATTCAAGTGAGGACTACGAGCAGGGGCGTATCTGGGTAATATAGTGCCTATGGCAAAAACTGAAATTGCGCCCCCCCCCCCCCCCAGTCAGTATCCTTCCCTTCTAAAAACAGCATCTTTTCTCGCTCCATACATGTGTTATGGTGTCCTGTATTTTTTTGGCTCTGGGTTTTGCTGAGGTTTTTTGGGGGAAATGGCTCTTCTTATTCACTCTCTGTCACTTTTCTAACACTAATCAAAGTGCGTCCTACATAATTAAGTAGCCATGTTCACCAGATATTCGCATTAAACTGATCTGAGGTCTGAATGACAGGGAGGCATGGAGGCAGGCATGGTGGCACAGCATAGGGGCAGGCATGGCGATGCAGTACAGGGGTAGGAATGGCGCCCATGGTGCTGTGGCGCCCATGGCACATGCCATGCTTGCACCCCTCTAGATACGCCTCTGACTACGAGGTGCTGTATAGCAGTGAGTGCATAAAGTCCCCTACAGTCATCATGCAATTGTTAATAGTGTGCCGTTAACAAATATACATCTGCTTGCATTCATCGGTTGTCTACTTACCATGAAAACTCACATTGGTATCAATACCTGGCTATTGTCTGTGCAATAGATTTGCATTTGAACCTGCATTTGGCATGTGGATAGATAGCTTCTGTGGATGGACTTTGGGAAGCTCTGCATAGATCTCCTTATGGACATCGGTAAACTACTTACGGACAGATTGCCTAGAAAATCGTTTACTTTGCAGGATTCAGCCAATATCGCCAGCCGGTGTGCAAAATGTGTGCATGTGCAGTGGGCGACATTTTTGCTTTTTTAATTAGGTGGTTGGTATTGGACTATTGAATTTTGTAATAAAGATTTGGTATGGTTTTTGATTCTAGATGCTGCTGTGACAGATTGCTTCATTTTCCTGGTCCTTTCCCCCTTTTCCTATCAATACATTGTTCAACTAGTGACTGGCAGCTGTATCAGGTAGCTGTAGGCATATGTATCATTAGGAGGGCATCATTGAGGGTGTTTTATACCGTAATTGGTATTTTGACTTCCCTAACCTGCAAAGTTATTGCTTACATGTAAAAAAAGGGCACTGGGGACAGCTGCTAATAGAATGTGGGTAAAATTACAAATATTCCACTACTTAATTACAATAGTATTCAGTTATCTTTACGGATATGTTACTATGACCTAACCTAACCCTACTCTCATACAGAACCCCCCCCCTCTTCAAATGTCTAACCCTAAGACCTCCCTGGTGGTGCCTAACCTTAACCCCCCCCCCGGTGGTGCCTAACTCAAAAGGACCCCCCCACACACACTCCTAACACTAAAGACCCCTGCCTCCTAACCACCGATATTGTTAGGAGACGTAATTAGCGGCAATAAGCAGCTAAATAGAGGCTACAAAGTGGCTATCAAGTTAAATAACGGCTATCAGCTGAGGATGACAATTTTATGTTAATCTGGCATATTTGTGTGTTACAGACATCCTATAGTATAGTATCATATAGTGCACCTAAGACAAAAAAAAAATCATACATATCATACATACCTGGGGCTTCCTCCAGCCCCCTTCAGGCTGATTGGTCCCTCCCTGCCATCCTCCCAGTCCGCCTAGACCCTCAGCTGGGTGGCCCAGTAATTCCGCCATTCAGGTCCAATCAGTGCAGGCGCAGTGCAGGGGGCCACGCACGCTCCCTAGTGATGCTACTGTGGCAAGGAGCTGCTACGGGCGCCCGTTGGAGAGCGCACAGCAAGGCCGCACATGTGCAGTATGACTTGACTGGAGGAATCACTGGATTGCCTAGCGAAGGGGACCTGAAGGGGTGTATGATTTTGTATTTTTTTTTATCGTCTCAGATTTTCTTTAAAGTAGAATGTTTGTAGAGACATTAAAGAAAATGACATAAGGCTAGACTAAATACACCTGTTAACTTTCAGAGAGTGTTCTATCCACGGTAAGCCCATAGCAAATGCAGAAATAAATGATCATTTGATGACATGATAATGTATGAATAAATCAACCTTTTGACATGAAGTTTATTTTATCTTGGCAGTGGGAGAGATCTGCATCATTGGAAAGGTCAGATTTTACAGAGCAGAAAACATAAGCATCTCTCTCTCTCCTTCTTCACGGCGACAAAACAGCTCTGCCTCCCTGCCGCTTCCTAGACGACCAGCGTTGCTATGGAAATCTATACGGCTGGCTCTTGTTGTTCAGTAATCCTGTCTTATTCATGTTCTCGGCTCAAATCACTCCATCACCAGACTCCGCATCCATTGTGTCCAGTACCTGGCCTGCCTGATTACTCCTTCCGGCACAGAACCGTCGGTACTCGGAGTTCCTTACATTTTTAATCTAGTAGTTACTCTTTGGAGGGCCTGAGATATATTTAAAGGGAACCTGAACTGAGTAAAATTATTTAAAATGAACATATGATGTACCTGCAAATGAATATTACATACTTACCTCGCCATCAGTTCCCTTCAGAAGCTCACCATTTTTTTCTTACAGTGATCACTTCCAGTTCTGACAATATTTTGTCAGACCTGAAATAGACCAGTTGCTGTCAGTTTAGTTATATATAAGCTGCTGTGCTGTCAGTTACAACTGAATGTGCAAACTAATGTCCATGCTTCCCTGTGGCTCAAGTGGGCGATATTACAGTTTACCAGTGTGCTGACCAGGAAGCTGTTAAGAGGTAATGGCCATTTTCAAAATGGAGGACAGACAATTCCATTGATCACAGTGGGCAAATGGGACGCAGGAGAGGAGAAAGAAATTGAGTAGTAGACTACACAGGAGGCAAGTATGACGTGTTTAGGTTTATTTTGACTTTTAATTTTCAGTTCAGGTTCTCTTTAAATGCCTCTTTCAATCTGGGAAGCTTAATCTGAGACTGAGATTATAATAAAAAATATGGCATCAGGGTGGGTGATGCTGGTAAAACTGCAGATCAAACTGATCAGTAGTTTTTAAACCCCATCTTCAGGTAGAGGTCTAAAAACATCATTTATTAGTTTAGAAATCACAGAGCTGAAATATTATATATTTTTTCTTGTGTGTGTGTGAAAAAAAAAAAAAAAGATTCTGCAGCTAAAACCCACCTCTTGAGATGTTGCTCACATGACCAAAAGCTGCCGTAAGAGAAAGGTGGGGCTGCTCATGGTGTCTGGATTGCATTGTCTCCACAGCTCACATTGGAAGTGGGCGGGGCACAGAGTGTCTGAGAAGATGGCAGCTCACAGCACATGCAGCGTCTCAGCTCTGTACATTACACTAGTGATGTGTTTGCAGGGGTATAAAGCATACTATATATGCCAGGCCCCAGTGGCATAACTAAGGAGCAGAAGTCACCAGAAGTCTTTGGTTACGTGTGCATTTAAAAAACCCACCGCAGTTTTAGCGTCACTCATGCGCAAAAGCGTATTCTAGCAATACGCTTCTGCGCACGTTATCGATTGCCCAACAGTAAGTGAGCATCACTTCCTGTTAGACGGATGCCAGATAGAAATTACCATGTACTAACACGGTAACCCCTGAAGGCCTGTTTTTGGCGGTGCGGCCCGTTGGCCAAACCGCTGTAGCCAATCTGTAGTGTAAAACCAGCCTAAAGGTTCATACACCCGAGGCAGCTGAAAAAGACCGCCTCTGCCGATAATCCAGCATATGCACCGCAGCTGCCAAATCCAGACTTTGCTGCCTCGCTACAGAGATTTATCAACTTGAAAAGAGATTCCAGCAAATTTTTTTTAAATTAAAATAAAACATTTGTCTAGAGTCGGCTCTTAACCACTTGACCACTACAGGTGGTGTTCCCCTTATGGACCAAAGCAATTTTCACATGTCAATACTCCTCCCATTCATTCATCAATAACTTTATCACTATTAATCACACCAAAATTATCTATATCTTTTTTTTTTGCCACCAATTAGGCTTTCATTGGGTTGTACTTTGTTGCTATGAATCATTTTATACTATATGCATTTTAACGGGATAATAAGAAAAAAATGAAAAAAATAATTATTTCTCAGTTTTTAGGCAATTTTAGTTTTAAAATAAAATGTGCTATTGTGAATAAAAACCCACACATTTTATTGGTCCATTTGTCCCGGGTATTAAAATGTTTAAATTATGTCCCTAGTACAATGTATAGCGGCAATATTTTATTTGATAATAAAGGTGTATTTGTTTGTTTACAGTTTACATTTACAAGCTCTTATTTGCAAAAATAACGGTAATATACCCTCATGGCATATGTATAAAAAAAAGTTGAGTCCCTAAGTTAACTATTTATGTTTTTTCTTTTCTTAAATGCTTGCATCTGTCCCTATGAATATTATATAGTTAGAACTACACACCTTTTCACTTCTACCCTCCTTTCTTTAAATTAACTGGCTCTGTGGTACACAACATACCTGGGCTGATCTAAGAGCTACATGCCCCCCAAACTCCCAACACCCACCCTTGTATGGCACAAAGCCTGGGCAATAGCCAAAAACTGCCGTGGCAGTTTTCTAGAAGGGGTGTGGCAAAACAAACAACACCTATATTTTCTTGTGCAAAAAAAACCTATTCTTCATTTATTCATGCTACTCTATTATAACTTCTGCAGACTATGCTGACAGCGCAGAATTTATTTTTACACTTTAGGTCCACTTTAAATCTACTGTAAACCAACTTTAAATGGATCTCATGTATCCCTTATTAAAAAGTAAAAACAAAAATCTACTTTTAGTACTAAACAAAATAATTAAATAGAATAAAAAAGAAAGTTGCGTTCATCGGCTGATTGTCACCGGAGGTGTGATTGCCACCTAACGTCTGTAATTTGCTGTATTCTTAATTCTTGTTCCGGGTGACAGGAGCATAATTACATCTCGGTACAAAAACCCAAGATAAAAAATAACTAGTTCCGTCTCCTGATTAGTTGATCTGTTGCTTTAGACTCTATTGAGAGCGGAGGCGGCACCCCCTCCGGCTTCCAGCTGGTTGTCCTGACAGTAATTTCACCTTCATCCCATTGTTCTGTAAACATCTTTCACCGCTTCTTCGGTGGAAAATCTCCAGTAAATAATTGATTTCCCAGAAATAGCAGGAAATTAGTTTTCCTCCCGACCCCCAACCATCTATTCACAGCTAATTCTTTTTCTTCATCATACAAAAAAAAATCCTTTCAGGATTTATGATTGATAGATGACCTATTTGGCGCACCTGCATGAACAGCTGACGCCGGCGAGAGAAGATGAGGAGGTTGGAGTCTTGCGGCTTAGCAGATGAACGCATCCATCTCGTAATTTACGGAATTGGGCCCAAGTCATGAAGACGTTTATTTCTCACAGGAAACTGGGGTTGGCATTTTGTCACCTTCATTGCCACTCTGATCCGGTTAAAAAGATATATATTAAAAAAAAGTTTTATCAGTGGCCCATGTGGAGGAGGCTATTGGTTAAAGTGTATCTGAGACAAATAAAATGAAAGCATTTATACTTAGCTTTACGGTAAAAATGGACAGTCTAGGCCCCACCCTCTAAATATATTCAACCAAAAATGTCCGTTTACTGGGGGCTTCACACAATGTAACAGATAAAAGTATCACTCTTTATCCTTGATTCTTCTTAGCTTTCGATACAAAATGTAGGTTCAAGATCAGGTGCACAAAGCAGAATTCCAAGTCACGAACAAAGCCTGATATGCATTTCACAGCTAAACGCCGCTTCCTCAGAGGCTCACGGTATGCATAAAATTAAATGCGCACCAAAAAATAACATCCAGTATGTGTTACCGTGAAGTGGGTATTATTCCGCGTGGATGCGTGCTCCAACCGGAGACAGTTGAGCCCCCAGTAAACTAACAATTTTGGCCGAAAGCATTTATACTTACCTGGGGCTTCCTACAGCCCCCTTCAGGCCAAGGCCTCCCTCAAAATCTCCCCAGGCTACTCCGATCCTCCACCGGCCATCCTAATATATTTGCTTATTTGCCTTTGTTGCGCATGCATGGCCCAGCCATGCACACCCCAGTGGTCGGAAGCATTCTACTAGGACTACTAGGCAGGTGTAGAACACTCCTGGCCACGGCGGTGGCACACATATGACTGAGCCATGCATGACCCATAAGACCTTCTGCACACCAGATGTCTCTGTCAATCACTGCTTCTTTCAGCTGTTGCATAGGCATGTTCATTGCTTCACATATATGTACCATATATCTATCTTAGCCTCTGCCATACGGAAGCTGGTGCTATATACCGGTAAATAAAAAAGTAATAATAATCCCTGCATTTAGATGTGTACGATATCTAAGCTGATTATTTACTTTTATTAATGATTTAGATAGCGCCATCATCTTCTGTGGCACCATACAAAGTAAGAAACAATCATGGGCACATAAAAATACAAACGTTAGTACATAAAGCCGAACTAATTAAACCTAAGTGCAGTGCCAAGGAATGCAAAATATTTGCTTTATGCTCTGCACTACAAATGACTTATGCAAGAAAATTGGCATTTGAGCATGTTCTGTACACCAAAGGGAGTGGTCTGCTTTCCAAACAGAGCACCGTTGCCATGGTTGCAAAAGTAGTGAAATCTGAACCTATTCACAGTTTTACAAAATCATTCAAGCTCAACTAAACCCAAAGTTAAACCAGGCAAATTCAGAGAACAATTGTGTTGGTTAGAGTAGATTATCCATATGAACCATGCAAATAAACATTACAATTTAAAAAATGCTTCCTGTGAGCTACAAAGTTGTGCACATAAGGGAAGATTTGTAAAAAAAAAAGTGATATCACTTCTGCCCTTTTTTCCCGTAACCCAGCTCAATGTTAATTTTCCCTCCCTACTGCTTACTCCCCCCGCCCCCAGCTATTATCACCTAGAAAACAGACTTACATCACTGTGTAAACTCTTCAAAAAGAAAGGGGATTCAATCATTTTCTGGTCATAGTGTACTTCTCTTATCCAAAATAATATCCAGAATAGCAAGTTTGCGTCGTTTTCATGCTGAGATAAGCATGTTACTGTACTTAAAAAAAGAAAAAACTTCCCACAATCCCACAACGCGGGCACTGTACAGACCTGCTGTTAGGCAACGGCAACCAGACCAGGTGAAAAGAAATTAAAAATAGAAAGATGGAGAAATAGGGACCTATTTTAAAAAAAAAAAAAAAATGGTTTACCGGTCCATATATATTTTTGGGGCACAAACTATTTTTAGACTTTTTTTTAATTTATGGATGTTATAGTCCACTTCAGGTATTATTAGTATTTAGTATTTATATAGCACCACAGCGCTGCATTGTCTTGTCACTTAAAGGGAACCAGAGACAAAGCACCCTTGTGTATTTTACCATATATATCAGTAAGAACATTAGAGAAAACACTTACCATGCTCTCTGTTTCAACTTCACTGCTAAAAGTGTCTGTTATCAGCTGTAATAAGAATCCCGGACTGAGCATTCAGTCTGGCTTTGCAGGGAATAATTATAGCTGAGTCATTATAGCAGAGCCACAAGGGGGCAGGCTTGGGCTTAAAAAGACACCAGAGAAGACAGACTCAGCTATAATCTTTCCGTAGCAAAGCTAGACTGAGTGCTCAGTCGGGGATTCTTATCAGAGGTGATAACAGTCAGATTAAACAGAGAACAATGAAACAAAGAGCAGATTAGGTGTTTACTGTCATGTTCCCACTGATTTATAAGGTAAAATACAAGAGGGTGCTTCATCTCTGGTTCAATTTAACTGTCCCTCAGAGGGGGTTCACAATCTAGTCCCTACCATAGTCACATGTCTGTGTATGTATGGTGCAGTGTATGTATCGTAGTCTAAGGCCAATGTAGGGGGAAGCCAATTAACATATCTGTATGTTCTTGGGATGTGGGAGAAAACTGGAGTGGCTGGAGGAAACCCATACAGACACGGGAAGTACATACAAACTCCATGCAGATAGTGCTGTGGCTGGGGTACCCAGAGCTGCAAGGCAACCACCATGATGCCCCTTGGGGAGGACAAAAATAGGACAAAAACCAGGAGAAAAAAATATACTAAACCTGGTGCATCCATGGTGAAGGGGCATCTTGTGGATTATGCCCCCTTTGTACCTCATGTGTCTCCCTGTGTTCTCCTCTGTCCCCCTTGTGTCCTTCTGTATCCCCCCAAATGTACACCTCTGTCATCCTTCTGTCCTCCTCTATGTACCTTTGAGTCCCCCTGTGTCCTCCTCTGTCCCCTTTGTGTCCTCCGTTTGTCCCCCTGGGTACAGTACAGGGAGTCCCCGACATTGCAGCGGGTTGGAGGTTCATATTGGCAGGTGTTCACAAGTCAGGAACTCCCTGCATTAGGACTAGAAGACGCAGTGACTTGTTCCCCCACTCTTGGGGTACAAAAAGCGAGTCTTACAGTCCAAAAAATACAGTATATAGCAGCGTTGGCGAACCTATGGCACGCGTAGCCGAATCTGCTGGCACGCCAACGCTGCATGAACTGGCCGCAGCATCTACTAGACGCTGCGCCAGTTCATAGCCCGCAGCCCTGCTCCAGCCCGCAGCCTCCAGGGAGGCAGGGCGGGGCTACGGGAAGATGTCGTACGAAGCCCTGTACTAAAGACTATTTGTGTCTCCAGTACAGGACTTCGGGCGCCATCTTCCCGTAGCCCTGCTCTCTGCCTGTCAGTGCAGGAGATATGCAGGAGGATCATCCGGGGAGCTGCGCGCCAGAGGCCGGCCGGCAGAGGAGACTTCTGTCAGGTGAGTACATTCCTTTTTTTGCATGTGAAATGTTGCCCACTGCGTTTATTTTCTGGTGAAATGTGGCCCACATTGTGTTATTTTCTGGTGAAATGTGGCCCACTGTGTTTATTTTCTGGTGAAATGTGGCCCACTGTGTTTATTTTCTGGTGAAATGTGGCCCACTGCATTTATTTTCTGGTGAAATGTGGCCCACTGTGTTTATTTTCTGGTGAAATGTGGCCCACTGCGTTTATTTTCTGGTGAAATGTGGCCCACTGCGTTTATTTTCTGGTGAAATGTGGCCCACTGCATTTATTTTCTGGTGAAATGTGGCCCACTGCGTTTATTTTCTGGTGAAATGTGGCCCACTGCAATTATTTTCTGGTGAAATGTGGCCCACTGCGTTTATTTTCTGCTGAAATGTGGCCCACTGCATTATTTTCTGCTGAAATGTTGCCCACATTGCGTGATTTTCTGCTGAAATGTTACCAACATTGTGTTTTCTGCTGAAATGTTGCCCACATTGCGTTTATTTTCTGGTGGCTGGGCTAACTGTTTCTGCATTTATTATTTAATGGGCATAGTTGGCTATATTTGCTACTTTGGGGTATACTAATAAATAGCATCACACAGTTTCTGCACACCCATGATGCGAATCCTCGTTTCACCACATCATGGCGGAAACACTGCTTTCTTATGCCTTGCTGTTACATCATTACGTTAGCTCCGCCCATACAATGTCACGGCCACGCCCATTTTTCAGTGCGGCGCGCAAACCCCCCCCCCCCCCAGGGGCAACAGGCCTGCTACTTCCTAGAGCGAGTGATGTCACTTCCGCCCACGGCCGGCCTTTGACCTGTGCGACCGGAGCGGTCGCTCAGGGCGCCGGCCTCCAAGGGGCGCATGTGCAGGGGTTTCTTTTCCCCTCACTCGCAGCTCCCTCCGATCTCCGGCGCTGTGTATCTCAAATACAGGAAGTGTTAATTTCCTGAATGAGCACTTCCTGTATTTGAAGTATACAGTGGCTTCACTCGCTCTGCCATCAATGATGCTGGGCCACCCACTGCTGAACTACATGGCTGGCAGTCTGAGTGCCAAGGATGGAGGGAGCCACCACAGAGGGGAACTTGTTGCAGCCAACAGGTCTGTGTGACAGGAGCACATCGCCCAGCTCCCACAGAGTGCCAGCTAACTGCAAGCAAGGGGGACAGCAGAGAGGCAGGTTAGTCACTCAGGGGGCTTTACATAGATAGTAATGCAGCCTTAATGGACCGGACTTTGTGCAGCAGTACACACACTCACTCACCCACTCTCTCTCTGTCTCTTCCCCCTCTCTCTACTCCTCCCATCCATCCATCCATCCCTATATCTGTCTGTCTCTCTAATCCAAATCCAAATCCAAAAAAGCTTTATTGGCAGGACCAAATACATTTAGCATTGCCAAAGCAAAACAAAACAAAACATTAACATGGGGGGGGGGTTGTGGGAATAAGGGAAGGATATAGGGAGTTGGGGTATATAGTTCATAGGTGTGTGGATGATGTAAGGGACAGCATGGGGGACTGGGATATACAGTCCATAGGGGGGTATTGGGGGGGGGGGGGGGGGAATACAGTCCATGTGGTATCATGTTCCTCTCAGTTGGTGGCAGGCTGTGACATATCGGGCAGCTATTTGCACGGTTGTTTCCTCTTCCCCCAGTAGGATGTAGAGTTTCCTCTCCTCATCTGTGGAGGTAAAATCCTGGATGTGGGCGGAGAGTCTCTGGAAGTGGGCGGTCCTCACAGGTGCATATTTGCTGCAGTGTAGCAGGAAGTGGGCCTCGTCCTCCCAAGACCTCCTGGTCGCATTGTCTGCACAGTCTCTCCTCCCGGGGCTTCCATGTCTGTCTGTGCCGCCCTGTCTCTATCTCCAGGCTGTGGGCACTCAGACGGTACAAACTCAATACCTGTCTGTCTTTGTGGAGGTGTAGCCTCTCCAGATATGGAGCCATTGTGTACTCCCTCTGTAGTGATTGGTAGACAGCGAGTTTCTTGGAATTCTTTATGTCACATCTCCATTCCTCTATGTATCGTTCCTTGCAGCTTTCTATAGTCTGTTTTATTTGGGCTTTTGTCAGCCTGTGTTGGTGGCCTTGGCTGGGCTGGCTGCTGATGCTTTGCTTGAGAGCGCGTGGTATGGCCTCGCCCCCCTGGCTCAGTGAGGCTTTATGGTGGTAAGTGCTGGGGTTGCTGCTCTGTATATGCGCCCAGTATGAGAGTGCCCTCTGCTGGATAGTAAGCCATAGTGGGAACCTGCCTAGCTCTGCCCGGCAAGCTGAGTTTGAAGTGCTTCGATGGACTTGGAGGAGATACTTGCAGAACTCTAGATGGAAGATTTCTGTTGGGCTGGAGTCCCATTTTGATTGGTCAGGGTAGGTGACCGGGCCCCATACCTCACTGCTATAGAGCAGGATTGGGGTGATGATGCTGTCGAATATCTTTACCCACACTCTCACTGGTGGTTTTAGGTGGTAAAGCTGTCTTCTGATGGCATAAAATGTTCTGCAGGCTTTGTCTTTCAGGGCCTGTACTGCTGGTTTAAAGCTTCCTGATTGGTTGATCTCCAGCCCCAGGTAGGTGTAGCTGTTAGTGGACACCAGTGGGGAGCCATTTAATATAAATGAGGAGGTAGGGGTTTTATTTCCATTCTTCCTCTGGAACACCATCACTTTTGTCTTCTTTGGGTTGATG